>NC_056485.1:6722892-7022892 GCF_008729295.1 Plectropomus leopardus | reverse complement strand
ATAAGCAATAAGCAATGACGTGGGTAAATGAAAAACCACTTAACCCGCCATTTACTTTACATAATGAATATGCCTTTTAAATACATACCCATAAAAGTGAATGTATGAACTGTGTCATAAGAAGTGACTTAAAATATAAATATCTGCACACTTCATATGTATTTGTGCATCTACTGTATTTGACATCTCATGTAAAGAGGATGTAATCACATATCTGTTGTTACCTGTACACAGTCTTTTCATCCAGTTTAATCAGTAATGTTTTACTGATTTGGCGACAGAGATGGGCGATGGATAGATTGGATGATTTGTAACCGTCAACTATCGACTGGACCTGGAGTGAAAAGAAGACGAGAGACAAAAGAAGAGGAGCTTCTTAGTGGCTACAGTTGAAAGTAGTTTCCTGACTGAAATGAGAATAAGTTCCAGATCTCTTGAGGCTACTTTTTGTCCTGTCATCTTAAAAATGATTAATTAAGTTCTGTCACAAATGTGTCTTAAACAGGTAAACTGGAAACAACTTTTGCCAAACAAATATTTTAAGCCAGTCAGGGGACTTAATCCATACAACGCTCCATTAACCCACTTCTCTAACCTACAGGCTCTACTGCTGCCAGTGTGAATGTCAGAAAACAGAAAAAAACCAAACAGTTAAAACAGTAAGACTAAAACTGTACAAATGCCCATATCAGTTAGGGGTGAAGTGTGTGTTAAGAACCTTGTCCACATGAACGAGGCAGTCACGGATGAAGACGTTTGAAGCTCCTTTAGAACACCACAGGAGCTTGGTCAGCCCCGGCTCAATCTTCTTATCCATGAAACGAATTTGCTCCCGAAACAGACCCAGCTCATCAGGAGTCAGCATTCCAATGATCCTGATACACAAACACACAAATGCACAAACACACACACAAACACAAAATTAAATAAAAGTGTGTTCTGTTTACTAGGTGAGTATTACTTACAAGAGCACAATATAATATTTTCCAGTGTTGTATTGCTCCCATTTCTCAACATTTGACAACTGTTGTAGTGTTTTGGGAAATGTTGTAGTGCTCTGGTAAACAGGATTTTTTTTTCTGAAATGTTGTAGTGTTTTGGAAAATATTGTAGTGTTTCAGGAAATGTTATTTCGTTTTCTAAAATGTTGAAGTATTTTGAGAAATGTTGATTTGTTTTGGAAAATGTAGTGTTTTCTGAAATGTTTTGTTTTAAGAAATTCGGTGATGTTTTGAGAAATGTAATGCTTTGGGGAATGTTTTGTTTCTGAGATGTTGTGTTTTGGGAAATGTTGTTTTGTTTTCTGAAATGTTGTGTTTTGGGAAATACTGAGGGTTTTCTGAAATGTTGTTGTGTTTCGACCCTCAGGGCCACTGCAGACTTGGCTTCAAGAAAAACACACATCAGTAACTGTGGTAGGTGCAGTATTGTATCCCCCAGAAACTAAACTTGATGATTATGATATGTCCCTCACACACAGGGCCTCTGATATCAGAAATCATTGCTCAGTGTTACATGCATGTTTGTTCTCCTCTTGTCTGTGTATGTGTCACACCTGTTATAGTCTCTGATCAGCAGTAGTACTCTCTCCCTCAGGCCTCTAAGGTCCTCCCTGTCTTGGTGAATGTCACGCTCACTCTGGGGAATCTCAAACTTTAGTCGGTCCCAGTAGTGGATCTCAGAGAAGAGGTTCAACAGGTTTCTGGACAAAAAAAAAAAACAACAAAAAAACAATGAGCACATGTATGTGTCATGTATCCCTACACATGCATTTTTGACTTTGTGTTTGTTACAAGTATAAAGAAAATAGTATGTAAGACTCTGTGTAAATGTATACTTCAGTGTGAATGCCTTGTGGACCTTGTGTATAAATCCTGTTTTTGTCACCTACTTGTCAAAATTGACGTCAAGCTTGTTGGACTTGTCCTTGCAGCGCACCATGAGAGGCTGTTCCAGTCTCTTGAGGTACTGTCCTTCAAGGCTCTGGCTCCATTCGCTGAAGTTCCTCCTCACCATCTCATCCAAAGCTTGAACTGTCTGGCCATGGTCGAAAACGAGCTGCTTGCAGCTGTACGTTTCAGGCATGAAGTGGGCCTTCTGGAGCAACTGGGGAGGAAGAAACGGGGGAAAATGAGGAAGTTGGGAGGGGTTCCACTAAGACATGAATTCTATCTTTTTACAGTCAACATATTAATATTCAACCCAAGCACAACCACTACACGTCTTCACTTAACACACTTCTTGTCAGATGGAGTAAAGTACCTGATGTGTATCGGGACTAAAAGGAAAACTGTGTAGTCTAATGGACTCACCTCCATGGGCCTCTCTAAGCGATGTTTGAGGGCCCTCGCCCAGTGGGCCTGACCTGCAAACCGGGGCATATGGTCAGGAGTGGACCCTGCCCTCTGGTTCAGCTGCTTGTTGACCATTTTAAGCTCCTTGCTCAAGATGTTGTACACTTCCTCCACCTTTTCTTCTGTGGTGCGCTTAATAGCCTTGGATGGAGGTAAATGAGTAAATTAGTTGTGCATGGGCTAAAAGAAGAGAGGAAGTTGAATGAAAGTTGAGTGGCATAGAGAGTAAGTAAGGAAGGAAGAGGAAATAGAGAATGAATGTTTGAGGATGAGCCTTGTGCTAAATGCAACTTATACTGAGACCTGAGACAAATCCTTGGTTTCTAAAATAGCTCTAAATATTAATAAACAAAGATACACTTTAAATCAATCCTAATATGGGAAGTATTTTTGCTCTCAGAGGGGGCAATTTTCTATGACCTTGGCAGTGGAATATTTACTTTGGTGTTGGTTAGCTGTAAAAATGTGCAGAGACCACAGGCCTCCAATAATGAAGTTAATATGTTGAAAGTAAGAGAATAAAGAGCAAATTCACTTTTCTTTTGCTGCTTTCAGAAGCCTTTCAGAAGTATTTTGACCTTTAAAAATGAGCAAAATCTTGCAATTTCTTTCAGTCACAGGGGAAAAAAGGTGATGAGCAACTTGGTAATAGGTCACAAATTGCAAGAAATTAGTAGATTAGATGATTATTTTAAAAAAGGCTAAGGAAAATGTCTAGGAGAAAAAAAAAAAGCTATAAAAAATATATTTCTCATGATCACAATTAAATGTTTCAATTTATGTTACAAAATCATTAAAGTTTGGCCAGCGTCATTTCTTGTTGTTGTTGGGTTTTTTGTTTTTTTCATTGTAACATTCTTTAACTTTCTTTCTTCTTTTTACATTTTTTTCAGGAACTTTTTTGTACGTATTACTTATTTCTTGAATTTTTGGGGGTAATTTCTGCTTTTGATGGTCATTGCCTTCCTCTGATGTTTTTGAAAGAAATTACAATGGTTTTTGAGAGGCTATTTTATTTATGCTTTTTATCACATTGTTTAATGTTTTCTATTTTTCTGTAAAGCACACTGAGTTTACCTTTGTATGAAGTGAAAACTGCCCTGCCTTGCCCTTGCCTTAATGTATCTGTGTTCGTGTGTGTGTTAGTGTTTGTGAGAGACACACCTCTCGAGTAGAGACAGGCCTAAAAATATCCAGAAGCCGAAGTCCTTCCTCTACTGTGTATATCGTCTTAAACACTGAATTGATCAGGTTCTGCATACTCATTTCTAGATCCTTCACCAGTGCACGAAACCTGTGTACACAGACACAACTCAGAACATATCCACACATAAAAAACACGCAGGCATGATGATCAGCATACATAAACACTAAAAGCACAATTAAATTGGAGCACATGTGTAACACTAACACATGTACAAACACAGAGACAGGCACAAAGCCAGCATAAGGGAAAATGCAATTTTATGCAGTTTTCTTCTGGCACAAGTCTATTTTCGCGGCTCCAAATCAAAATCTTTGTGTGGAGGTCAGAGTAGAGGCACAGCTGAGGTTTTTTGGGCGGCACTGTGAAATTTTGGTGTTCATTTTGGCAAAGAATCGCCTTTTTGTCAAATCTGCTCATGACATGTCCACTTACAATTTAAAATGTGATTGAGGGAGATTCATGCACACAGTCAGAATTTACTGGTAAATAATGTTCTGCATTATTTTTAACATCAGACTGGAAAACCACTACTCACATGTTCCAAGTTTAACAGTAAAATCATTCTCAGGATGAATTCTGAGCTCCATCATACCAACCGAGGCATGTTTTGAAAAGCAAAAGTCCAAACTTTCATTTCAACAAAATATTATTTTCTGTCTTGTCATTATTACAGTGAGCTTTATATTTGTCACTATAATCAGTAAAATCACAACAAGATCAGTTGTGCATGCTGCAAACAAAAAAAAGAAAATGTGAGGGTGTTTTTTTCTCCAAAGCAGTGTCCTGTACCGGTCAAATTTGCATACCTGCACCCGGCCTGCACCATTAGAGTTTAATGTGAACCAAGTAGTTTCATGTAATTATCTCTAAATGGGTTCATAGAGAAATATAGGTGCAGCGCTGCTCAACAGTGAAGACAAAAGCTTGGGTGCAGGATACTGTGGGGTGTAAAAAGAAATAAAAATGTGATGATTGATACAGATTGCAGAGGCAGAAGCACACACACCATGTTTCCAGTGATTATGCTCACTTTTGTTTCCCTCTGCTCAGGACCAATTTGTTGGCAGAAGATCAGATTCATGCCTCTTCAAAACTCTCAATACTTTACATACAGCTGGCACAGCACGGACACCTTCATTAATTATTTAAATCTTTTTATGAGACACTGATATATAATGATAACTCCCTTAAGCATTGTTATCTAAATACAGGCAATTCCCTTAACCCTATTTTGTATCTGTTTATTTAAAGATATTAGGACGGGATGATATGTACTCCGACATATTTAAAAATTGGTCTTGTTATTGTTCATTGGATTTTAAAGACAATGTTTTTTAGTGGGTTTTTTTTTCAAATATGCAGAGGAATGGAAGAACAGCAGAGTTTAAATACATGAATTATCCTTTATCAATTGTTTGCAAAGCTACATCTGGCAGATCCTCTAGTAGCTGAAGCGCCACTATAAATCAGCCACTAGCTTAGTCTACCACTGAAGTGCAAATTTGAGGTGCTGTATTCCAACATCTGGCATTTTGTGAGTGAAGATCAGTTGTTTTAGAAAGCAGGATGTTTTTTTTCTCTCTCTCTTACCCCTTTTCCACTAACATGGATCCTGTTCCGTTATGGTTTGAACCAGAACATTCCAACCAAAAATAATTAGATTTAGAACCGCAAAAAATGGATTACAGTTACAACCAAAACATGGCAGGTTTTCCTTAACCCAGAGTGTAAACCGATAAATGTCGTAAGTGATTTTGCTACTACTGTTAACTTCTGTTGTGCAATGGGCAATACCCTCCAATGATGCCACGTGTTAGAGTGCAATAGACCTACTTGTTGAATTCATTGCACCATGTGGTGCTCTCAACATCAAGGATGCCCTTTCCAAGAGAGTGCAGGTTCTGTAGGCCACAGTGGAATCTGCCCTCTATTTTCAGGAGGGAGCGGGTGAACTCTGGTCCCTGACAACCACTGAAGCATGGCAGGGCCCTCTGTTGACCATCCTTCCAACGGGCAAATTGATGCTGGCAGTCACATACCTGAGAGGAAGTAAAAGAAAATAATATTACAATTAGCCAACAATACATGCTGTCTCAAGACATATTCATGACCATGAATCACAGGCACAGAGTAAGTAAGATTCTTTTCAGAAGCCACTTTAAGTGCAGAGAAGCAACATGCGGCATCAATTTTATTTGTAAACTTTTTCCTGACGACCCTGTGTCTCATCTCTTTATGTTCTGTCAAAGGCATGAAATGTACTTGAGATGTAGTGTGCAGATGTGTGTTTGCAAATGTGTTAATGTCTCTACATGTGTGAGTGAGGGAAAATTCACCTCAAGGAGCTCTCTGAACCTCTGAATGAAAATATCAACCACCACAAAAATGCTTTTTTGGTCCAGGACCCAGCCTGTTGGAGAATACCTGAAATAAAACAGAGGGGGGAGATTAGAGAGAGACAAAGAGAGAACAAAAGTGGGGAGGAGTTTCAAGAGAAGGAAACAGAAATAAAGAGGCAGATGAGCTATTCAGTATTTTGGAAGTGAGTCTACAAAGGTCATGTTGTCATGTGTTCATAAACAAAGAGTAGGTTGTTACAGTGGCAAACAGCCATCTAGTCATGCTAATCTGAGGGCATGTTTGGCCTAAACAAACCACAATGACATTTTTTAATGACTTTTAACATCCCCACAGGTACCAAGATGACAGCATAATGAGTTCGGAGACAGGTGAGATATCTCGTACTTGTGGTGAATCTTTGAGGTGTGCAGGTAATTGTCCTTCCAGGCCTGGCAGCACTGGATACAGTCATTAAGATTTTGCTTGCTGGAGATCACGTAGCCCTCAAAGATCCTGTCAAGAGAGATGCTCTGCAAGCACAGGCGGATAATCTCATTGCTCATCTGCAACACAGCAAAAAACAAACACTTGTCACAAATTGTAAGCACTGGGGAGACCAAGCTAAAGATACTCAAACAATTCAGTCTGGAGCTGCTCGAGTGGGAGTGGGCCTCAGTGACGATGATGCCTGATCAGACTCGAACAGCTCTAAGGACATACTGACAGGTTATGTGACTTTTTCGTGGAATACATGATTGTTAAAGACCTTAAAGTAACACATCAATTAACTGAACAAAATAGCTGTTAGAGATATGATGAGACTATTGCAGCATGAGTTAGTGTGTCTACAAGAAGTTCAAAGTAATTAAAGTAATGAAGAAAAAGCAAGAAGGCCAATAAAAAAAACCTGGTGTGACTACAGTACTACCAGGTACTCTGATCAGGGTTCCCACAGCCGAAGGCAAGAGGGATTCAAGACTTATTAAGACTTTTTAATGCCACTTGGAGTGAAATTTAAGACCAATTTAACAAACAAAACAAAACAAAACAAAGACAAAAAAACATGAATCCACATTCATTACTTAGGGCTAGGTAAAATTTGGAATATTTATTTTAACATAAAACATAACTTTTTGGTAATGTCAATGCAAGATGCGTTTAGGAAAAAAAAGGGTTACCAATTATTTTAATATTTTACAATGCAAGGTAATACAGAAAGGTGAATAACAAAATTTGACTTTCCATTTATCTTAGCATTTTTAGGACTTTTGAAAGATTTATTAAAGACATTTTAATACCAGTTGTGACAGTTATATACTTTTTGTATATAAATTAATTCAATTCCTATAAAGATTTTAATGATCCATGGGAACCCTGTCTAATGCAGTGAAATCCAGGTACCTTGCGGAAGAGACCAATGATCCTCTCGCTGGTGTTGTAGTGGGGGGAGCTTTCCCAGATGATGCGAATGAGGTTGATAATGTGTCGCAGCTTAGAGGCAACTTGGCTAGGCTTGAGCTGGGAAAGTTCTTCACAAGGCTCCTTCAGTATGGACAGGAAGGACAGGTTTGATTGGGCCTGCTGAGAGCAATACTAGGCAACACACACAGAGGAAAGACGATAATGTGAATGGTGATAATGATGATTATGATTATTATCAATATTTAGTCATGGTAACAAAATATTTCATATTGACATTTTCCAAATGTTAAGCTAGGAAGCTAGCAACGTACCTGTATTTCCTTGGCCAGTTTGCAGAAGCGCTGGACATAGAGAGACTTAGAGAGCTCCAGGATGTTCTGGATGTGCCTGACCCCTGGCTTTTGCAGCTGCTGGCTAATGTTCAACAGCTTGGCAGAGCGAGTCTTCCAGAAGGCTATCTCCTGCAGCGGGCCACAGTTGTCTCTCTTCATTTCTTGGTCATTCAGTAGCTCCTTGATTTGATCAGTCCATTCAATCATCACAACTAAAAACAGCAAGAAAAAATGAGTGGAAGAAAACAGAAATATAGGTAGGGAGAAATAACGATGCAAGGAAAGACAAGTCAGAACAACATCAAAAAAGGTGAAGTATGAAGGAAAATGTTGAAATAAACGCATGGATTTGAGGAGAGAACAAAGTTATGAACGCAAGAAAAAAAGAAGACAAGTGGACAAAGAGAAGAATACAAAAAAAAAAACAATGAAAGAATTGGACTGATACAGGTGAGAGGTTATTAAGAGCCCAGCACCTACTCAAATAAAGTCTGAAAAGAGTCTGAGAAACAGAATGCCAATGCTGCAGTTTCAATGTTTTTTTGAACAGAAACTCACAGACCAAACATCTGTAAGGCTGACCTTTTAGACACAGACCCCACAGAGGTGGATGGAAAAAGAAAGGCACCCCACCCACCCACCCCAGCACCCCCCTATACAGATATACAGAACTCTGCAGACTTACTCTCCATTCTCTGTACAAGCTTCTTGTCCTTGCTGGCCTCCTCTGGGCTGCACTGGAGGCCTTCCATCGGGATGTATAGAACTGTGTTGCCTGTTTTCTTTGACACATCATCTGCTCAAAAATAAAAATATATGACTATATAACTATACGATAACATCAAACAACAGAACATATGCATGTGGCTGGGTGATGTTAGCCATCCTGTGCAGACTGCAGCAACTGACTGAAAATATGATGCATTGCGTACTTTCAATGACCTCTAACGGACCATCCTCGTATGGAGGATCACAGGCCCTACGTACCAGGGCCTATAAAAATATCTTTGCCCTCTGTTTAGATATTATGTAAACTCACCATATACATTCACTGAGGAGCTTAATTAATGGAATCAAATAGCTACACCAGAAAGATGTGGGACTCTAAGAATTAATAATCTTTAAAATGCCTTAGTTTCTTGGTGAACTGACAAATAATTGTGTCATAGAATGAGGGAAAAAAAGGATTTTTATCTAGAATATATTATCTTTATCTTATAATTTGGGAAACACAGTGTTTCCCTTATGTGGATGTATGGGCTTTGTTAACTACCTGCTACCAGAAACCAGGGGACACTTTGAATTAGATTCATTGATCCCACATCAAGGGCAAACATCCCATCATCCCATCCAGGGTCCTTTTAAAGTCATTTTCTTCAAAACCAGCTGTTCTCTCAGCTGCACAGATGGCAGCAAACCACACACCAGTCTACAGGCTCACTAAAATCAGAAAATACTAAATCTATTAGTCTATTTAATGAACGGTAGTCTAGTTGTTTTTATTTATTAATATGTTTCTACCACTCACTTACGCTATATGCGCGTTTGCAGTCAAACTGCGAAGTTCAGTTCTGTGAGCCTTCACTGATCATTATAGATCAAGTTCACAGAATATAGAAACTATGAGATTTGTGGAATAATTGCTGCTAAAAGAGAATGCTCTACACTTGTGTGAAAAAGAGTCGGAGCATAAAAACCTTAGGGGTCGACTTTCTTCACAATGGCATACAGTGAAAAATTGGTAGAAATAGAACCCTTTCTGTTCTGTTAGACAGAAAGTGAGGGCCATCTTAAATGTTTTAAAGGCACTTAACAATCACTGCCAGTGTAGGTTCCCCTTTAATGTTTACTGTACGGAAGAGATCCCTAAAGCGTTGCGATATCAAATCATACTGAAGCAAAGATAACACTCACTCAGGAGTTTATATCATTTTAAAAACTACTGCCTTGTGTGGTGTTTTCAAACAGTGAACTGTATCTCTCTCTTCCCCTCTGAGGTACCCACCTGTGAGGCCGATAAGATAGCAGTGCATGTTCTTGGTATAGGTGTCCTTGATGTTCTTCTCCCTGTAGGTGCTGAGGGCGACTGGGGGGGCATGCAAGCAGGTCATGTCATGAAGCAGCCTCTGGGTGGGGTTGCCCTGCAATGTGCCAAACTGAACAGCCCCATCAAATGTCTCTGCTGTGATGATAGTTCCTGGCATGCGAGTAAAATAGAACAGCTGCTCTATCACCTGTTCCAATAAGAGAAAGTTTTAGGTTGGATGGTGAAGAGAAATAAAAGTATTCCATACATGGAGTTTAATTAAAAAGTGAAACAGAAGTTTAATTTTTAGGAATATAAACAAAGGTGTTTAAAAAACTTTACTCTGATGGATTGTGCAAATATGTGAACATTAAACTATTCATTACAATGTATAAAAAGGACTACAAGTGGGGAGGACAGTGTGCTTTACTTGTATGGGCATGGAGTACTCCACCCGCAGCTTGGCATGGGTGTCCACATAGACCACCATGGTCGTGATGGATGTATCCACAATATATTGATCCACAATCCTCTCATTCTCCTCTGTCCACAAGTCTTCAGTTACACCACAAGGAGCCACACAACGAATAAACAACTTCCATAGAGATGAAAAGAGAGGTCAAAAGACACAAGGAAAGAGAGAAAAGTGAAAGGTGGTTATTTAGTGGGACAATGTCTGTGCACATCACCACAAAGATATGAGACAAATAAAAATCACAAATTGAAATCAATGAATGATCCAGCTTTACCAGACGAATGGTCTTAGTGTATTCTTCCTCCATTGCTTTCAAAGCTTCCACACTGAAGCTTTTTTCTTTCTGTGAACTGACGCATGTAACATTAGGCACAAAAACACACAAGATGCATTAAATGCAGTAACACATATAGACACTAATCCATAATATTAAACTTTAACATTTTACTCTCATTATTTTGTTCGTTCTCATTAAAAAATACTAAACCCTATCACGTTTTTTCTTCATACTTGTAACTTTTTGTAACGTTAACGTCAGAGGAAATGTATAAAGTGGCTTTTGAGTGAAGACTGTCGTTAGCTTAAAAACAGTGTAGCGTTAGCCTGCTAGCTAGCAAACTTGTAGCAACTTGCGCGAGCTTAATTCACTGACCTCTGGGGTAACAAGCGCAGCCGTTAAGTCCTGAAATACATGACGACTGCCAAATTCAACTATTTACTCTGCAACAACAGCATTAAAATATTTCATCAGTTATTCGTCGTAAGCCGCGTTAGTTTTCTTTTATCTCTTCCTTTACCAAACCTAGAGCTACGTCTCTGGTTAAACCTGTGGCTTCAGTGTGCATGTCTCCATGGTAACGTCTGGTTGCCTCGGTAACCCCGGAGTGGGGTCGCGCACGCTCACGACCGCGTGCTGGAAGAGTGTTTAGGGTTTGCAAGGACGTTTTCAACACTGTTCGAGTAACATCTTGACTTATGTTGGTAGTTGCATCTTTGATGGGCTAATTGCAGTGTTTGCTGCCAATAAATATAGGTGGTATTGCACACGGTCATGCAGGTGTTCAGGTAACAAAATGACTTTACCTTAAAGGGATAGTTCAGATTTGTTAAAGTGGGATTGTATGGGGTACTTAAATACTATACGATTCTAAATATAGCATATGCTTAAACTTTGTTGCTGACCCTAATTACAGCACTACGTGGCTTAACAGCTTCCATGACAGACTCCAGCCTTCTTCTCCAAACTTGCATGACTGACATCCACTGTATGTAATACACTGACTATGCAAATTTGTACAAGATCAATTTAAAAAATCTAAACCTTCCCTTTCAACAAACTCCATTGGCCACACAAACACACATGGTTCAAAGACAAAAGTTACTCCAATAGGCCATATAACGCCTCTCATAAGAACATTAAGTGATAAAAGACATTTCCTTGCTTCCATGCAGATAAAACTGACCACAGCCACACATCATTTAGAAACTGCTGATTGGTTAAAATATTTTTATATGGTCATGTTTGGGGTTTCCAGTCAATTGAAAATGCTTCTTCAGCATGACTTGCCTAATTTATATGCAGGCTGCTTTTTAATTTAATCAAGAAAACCCAATCTGGCAGATCTGAGAACGAGATAAGATTATTGTGACCATGTGAACATTTAGCCTAATTTAAATTTGTTGGATTATTGTAGTGCAGGAACCTTTTAATATTGACTAACAAACTTTTGTAGCTCCCTTTTATACCTTTTTTTTAAATTTATTTGGTTGTCATACTGTTTCATGAAATCTTTCACAGCAGGTCAAGAAGAAGAACTGAAGAAAATCCCCCCTAATGCTGACTGAAAAATTGTAATGTCATTATTGATATAGATAATTTGTAAAGAGAATGAGATGCTGGAAAGTCTAGCAGTCTTACTTTACCAAATAATTAGCTGCCCTGGTTCGCCATCCAGTGGCAGATTGACTAAATTGCAGCAGGTACACAAGGGGAAAAGTGTTGAAAAAATAAAACTCAGTAAGGATGTGCAGCATGCTTCCCGCACCACCAAACCATTATTTTTCATCATATATTGTTAATGATTGTGTAATATTAATATAGTAATTTATAATACTTAGCTGATTTATGAGTAAGCCTATATATCACAGTATTTTGTGGTACTTTCCATAAGAAATCGTCCTCTTCCTTTAAGACTGTGAGTCTATCTTGCCTTTTATGTGCAATCCAAAATCTGCTGGGGAGGTACTGCACTAACTATTACA
This sequence comes from Plectropomus leopardus, assembly GCF_008729295.1. Taxonomy (NCBI): domain Eukaryota; kingdom Metazoa; phylum Chordata; class Actinopteri; order Perciformes; family Serranidae; genus Plectropomus; species Plectropomus leopardus. Next base: position 7,010,474 of record NC_056485.1, on the reverse strand, counting down.
GTTAAAACACTGTAATAGTAGAAAATCTGCCAAGCAGTCCATTTCCTTTCCTGGCCACAGATGACACAGTTCCCTACAAGCCCTCTCCCCCCCAAAAGAGCAACTGTATTCAACATCCATAGCGTGTTTAGGTGATTCGTTTGCCTATGGGCAAGAGAGGACTGGTAAACTTATCACTGATCGTGCATCTCTGCACAGGCACCATCGCATTTCTAAATGATTGCATGGCTCCTTTTCCTCCTCTCACTTAAGCATCTCATAAAAAAGTAGTGGCATCCATATATAATAAAGGTACAAGGTACAAGGTAGATTTATTGTCATTTTTCTTGAACATGGTTTGAGAAGAAATGAAATTTAAGTTGACCCTTAATACTGCTCCATCTTTTGGCGTTGAAGGAGGAGTTGAGGAGTCTCACTGCCAGGGGAAAGAAGCTGCTTCATAGATTTGTAGCAATATGGCATTTTTCTAAAGCATAGTAGCCATAAAACATACAGTATTCTAGTAAATTTGTCAATTCTTATTCACTTACTTGACCATTAATTTGATAAATAACTCATTATAAATGATGCATCTAAAACGTTTCCACAGCTTAAGCTTTGATCCGTAAAAAAAAGCCTCAAAGTCTGATATTTTTGTTACAAGCAGGCCTGAGAATAAGCCAATTTGAATTTGAATTCTGCATGTTGCTACAAGTGGCCCCCTCCATCTCCCACCCAGCCAGAGACCACCAGTGTACATACACACACTCACACACACACACACACACACACACACACAAACACACACACATACAGACTTGGGTTTGATAAAGAGGCTCTTAAACCCTGAGGAAGTTCGTGTTCGGTCTTTCAGGGGGACAATCCTTACGTCTGAATACAACCTTGAACTCCAGCCCCCCTCTCTCTGGTTCCCCTCTCTCATTACTGGACCATTCTTCCTCCCGGCTCACTTTCTCCAGGGTCCTTCTCTTGTTTTTCTCTCCCTCCCTTTCAGGGGTTTGGGCTGAGTCCTTTTCCAGTGGCGAAGTCCGAGGCTTTCTCTCTCACAACGCCGAGCGACTCCAAATGTCTTGTGTGCAAAGCTTCATTAGAATTCATTTGTTTGAATAGGTTCATTTCTCCTTCGGTCGCTCCCTCCCTCTGTCCTCTTTCTCAGCTTAGGGGGAAATGCATATTAGCATAAAAATATCCTTTACCTCACCTTGATTAACTGCATTGTTTGCATGTGTGTGTGTGTTATTACTGTGTGAAAGTTAGTGTGTATCTTTGTGTGTCAAATCAAGGATTGATGTCATTTTTTGAACAAAGGAAAATATTCCATTGTAGTTCAAATATTTAAGATTAGCAGTAACATAATTCCTCCTGTTGACATTAAGTGATGGCAGTGAATGGCCTGCTCAGCAAGAACACTGTTTCCCTGGTCAGTGACGTTTGCCATATGGTAAAAACATGATGAGCAGGTGGGACAGATGCACAGTCTGGACTGAGGTCCTATAGATCAGTGAATATATTGGATGCAAACACACGTGTACGTGTCGACAAGAAGGATGAAAACACCTTTGCAGACCATACATCCCTAATCTCTTCTGGACATGCTGTATAACTACTGAACATACAAACACGCATGCAGCAGAGCCTTGTGAAAAGATGAGATCCAAAATGGCCGGAAACAGAGAAGCAGGCAGGCCAAAATTAAAGCCATGAGTCTGTGAGCTCAGAACTAATGACAGGCTGCCATGCCAAGGAGGGGTGGAGAAGAGAGGGATGAAGGGATGAATAAGGGCACAGAGTCTATGAGGGGCTGTTGTTGCTGAGTAGACCAGATGAGCCTGAAGATATACGGCATCACTTAGTTAAATGAGAAACGATGGGGGAGTCGATGAGAGCCACAAATTGAAAGAAATTCCAAAAAGAGAGAGAAATGGAGAGTTGTCTTGTTTAGAAGTGGTCAGTCGGGTAGAATAGAGAAGCTCAGCTGGAGGCAGCAGCCTTAATAGCTATCCAATATTGCTGTAAAGGGAAATAGATACACACACAGAGATTCACATACGGTACATCGAGTGGTAATAAGCCATTGGCCAGAGCACAATGAGCTCAGGGTCTTTTTCGGAAAGTGGAGCAGGCCTTGGAAGGTTTACTTTGCTTATTACACTATGATTAGTCCACAGACGGTGGTTTTGTTCGGCCACTGAGGGCCAAGGTATACTCCACCTGATGAGCAGCCACTCACACACACACACACACACACACACACACACACATGCAAACACGTGTCTGCATACATGCTTTCAAGAACAGCCCATAATGAGGACAGAATCAGACACTTGAATATAAACACGAACTGCCCTGACTGACCCCAGCTCAGTGGACACACACATTCCACTGAGTCATACACTAAACCCACACACACAAAAAAGATATACACACATTTGTAGCCAGAATCTTTGGTAGCCCCTTGACCCCGGCTGACAGCACCCTGTGTTCTCTCCCCGCTGTAAAGAGAGGTCCAGTGATAATGAAGCCAGAATGGAGTGTTCGGACAGAATTACAGCTGGAATGCTGCCAGAGCCCCATCACTGTGTGCATATCTGTGTGTGTGTGTGTGCAGTTGGACAGAGGAGAACAATAAGTGTGTGTCTGTGCAGCCAGGCAGAGTGATGGATAAACACACCTTTAATAACAGCCCAGTGAGTCAGTACAGAGACGGGCCTGCAGCTGTTTGACTGGCTAAAGAGAGTCGAGCAGATCAGTACTGATTAGATCATAAAAATCAGTTCCTTATATTTAACATTCTATCCAGGATTTTCTTTAAAAAAAAAAAAAAAAAACTTTGCAGAAACTCATACAGAAGTAATCCCTCTCAGTCATCTCTTATGACCCACTGAAAGTGCCCTCTGGAATATTTTTCTGCAGAGACTGTGCTTGTACATCAACAACATCAACCTCCGAGCTTGTGAGACAAGCTTCGACCAATTTTAAGTCAAAGTGAAAAACGCTCCCTTTTTTACACTGCCTACTGTACCTGGTATTTACTGTAAAATGTTTTTTTTTAGTTTATTTTTATGGGCTTTTTGCCTTTATTGATAGGATAGATCAGATCAAGTGTGAAAGGGGAGAGAGAGGGGATGACATGCAGCAAAGGGCCGAGGCCGGTATCAAACCCACGGCTGCTGCGACGTGGACGTAGCCCTTTATACATGGGGCGCCAGCTCTGCCAACTGAGCCACCGGGCACCCCCTTTAAAATTATTCTTAAATTTAATTTTAGATCATTTTAAATAATCTTTTTATCTCTGTACCCTTTTTTCTACCCTTATACAATTTTTATTGATTTTTACATCAAAAAGTAAATCTTTCAGTAATTATTTTTACTTTTTATATCATTTATCTTTATTTCTTGTAAATCTGTATTCTTTATTATGTTTTTTTTGCTCTGTAAAGCACTATGAATTGCCATGTTGTATAAAATGTACAATGCAAATAAAGCCGCCTTGCCTTACCTTTTCTGTATTTACTTTGTATTTTCTGTGTTTGGGCGTTTATGGGCGTGTACCCTCACAGCACAAAGGTAAGGTGGGGGCTTTATAAAAAGGTAGGGACCAGATGCCACATTGTTAGCAGCTTTATCAGTAAAATGTTAAATGATGGCACACTACAGAAAATTTGGGTTTCCATAAAGTGTAAGTGTGTTGAAAATGGAAAAAACCCAAGAATATAAAGGCTGTAGCAGTAAGAGAAGCTGTAGCTTCCCATGTTTTGCTACCACTTTAAAAGCATTGTTTCTTTATACTTTAAATCCTGACTCAGCATTGGCTTTTTGTCTAGTTTTATTCGAGACTACTCATTCTCCAAAGAGCAGCTGTCTCAATATTATTGATCCAGGCACTACTTCATTGTAGTCTGTGTCTGCCCACTTTATGAAGTGAGATAAAAAAATGAAGGCAGCAAGTTAAGGAGTCGTGTCAGTATGAGGAGTGGGAAGTTGAGAATCAAGTTTGTAAAAGAATTAATTAAGAAAAAAGGCAGTAGTAGCCTTGGAAGATTAGAGGAATGTGTCCATGCTGTGTTTGTGTGTGTGTGTTTGCAGTGAGGATATTGTACCTTCTCCCACAGTGCTGATTCACAGGCCTCGCAGATGCGGTGAAAGGTCTCCTTCAAACTGGATGACATCACCACTAAGCCTTTGATGACTTTTTTCCAGCTCCACCAGGGAGAGACTAACAAACACAAACACACACTTTCAGCTGTCAATATGTCATCCTAAAGAAATACTTCACCCACAAAAAAAAAAAATCCTTTTCTCACATCGGGGTGAATGAAAAATCCAAAACCCAAAGCAAATTCTTGATGAATTTAAGAAAATGGGCTGCCGCATTAAACAACAAAACTACATCAAAAGATATGTTTACAAGCTCTCACACAAGTCATGCAGTATAATCAAAGTCTCATTTATCGAATCACATGCTCAGTACTTCCCATACACATTCATTTTTGCTAAAATTGTACTATTTAAACACATGCACATCAACAGTCTCATGCACAGTCTAGCAGTGTCCCTGAGCGAGCGTGTGTGTTAGAACTCCGCTCATTGGAAAGCACAGGCAGAGTTCAAACGCACACACTTGACCAGATGCTATACTTGTATGAGAATGTGTTTTGAATACAGCTATTATGGATATGTTTGGTGAGACCTGAGCATACGACAGGAAAATGTGACTGTGGTAACGCTGCATGAGTTGTCTCAAAGTGTGTAAACAGATGCTCTGGCATAGTTTTGTTAAACATGTCCCTCAATTACTCCCATTTATAAAGAACTTTCTTTATTGTTGGATCTTTTCTTCACTAAGCATGCAAAAACAAACTTTTCTTCACAAATTCAGTGTAACACAGGGTGAGCAACTGATATACAAATGATAACTTTGTGCATTAAGTATTCCTTTAACTCACATTTACAGTGGAAATTTGGCTACCCCCTGTGTGTAATCAGGATCTATTGTAATTGTACAGTGATCCGTGAGTGTTCTCACAATAGAGGAAAAAAGTTTAAGTAGAAACATGTGGTCTATCCCTCTCTGGTAACTACTGGCAGTTCTCAGAGATACATTGATGTATCAAATATTATTCCACATTCTCTAGATTATTAATATTGTTTATTCAATCAGTCTCCGGATTTCTTACCTCATGTAACGGCATGTGGCACACATCATGTAAACTTTCTATTATTTTAAACTTCACACTTACCTGAATATACATATGTCTGCAAAGTTTTTATTTAATAATGGCCACTGCCTTTTTATCACCCATTCATAAAAAAAAACAAAATAACACACATGGGCAAGATATATTAAACCAGGGGTGCCCAAACTTTTTTTGAATAGGGCCAGATTATATATATATATGAATATACCTGGATGCTTCTCGCATCAAATTGGTAGTAATTTACAAAAAAATAACACCTCACAAACAAGGCAAACACAAGTGTTTCATCATTCAGTAAAAATGTAATTAACTTTCTACTGCTCCTGAAAGCAGCGGTCCTTACTGTCAACTTTATGTTTCTTTGCTGTGTCCATGTACTCAGTCCATTTGCTTTTTTACTGTCTGTTACTGTTTATGAAATCACATTAGCTCCTACTTGATGCATGTCAACAAGCTGTATTATAGTTCTGCCATTGTGTGGTTAAGGGAAAAAATGCAAAGTAATCTTGCTTAAGTAATCAATATTGTTTTGCAGTCCACAGTTTTTGCAGTCAAAAAGAATAGGTGAAAAGGCAACTCTTATGTACAAGATGAGGCATATGTTTGTCCTACCTGACCATAATAACAATAATAACATAATAACATGAATAATTTGTGGATGATACTGATGCATTTTTTTAAATCTCAAAATCCTTTCAACTGGATGACACAGAATCTTGACATTTTATTTTCTTAATTAATTTGTTTTGGCAAAAATGCATCACACAGTAGAATGAAAATATTTCAAATGAAGTAAATCAATTTTTACAACTACTTGCCATGGTTCTGTCTAAATATTTTGGCGTTCATTATGCTGAGGCATTCCTTTGGTTTCACACCTTAATCATGTCATGACAGCTGGATCAAGCGACGACAAAAAAATCCCAAAGACCTCAATTCACCTGGCGTTTTTGTAAATAACAAATTGCATTTTATCTGCTTTACCACCGGCATGCCCCAGCCTTAAATCTTTTCAAAGTGCTTGGTTAGAAATGAAGTGAGGGGACACGAGTGCCTGTGCGCATTCGTGTAAGTGATTAAATGAAAAAAAAGCAATGACTAAGTGTTCCTGTCAGTGTTTATCAGGGTGGCACTGTGTCTATATTTCCAAGTGTGTGAGAAACTGATTGTCCACTTGGTGGTGCTGACACTCTGTGACCACCAGGAGCTTCAGCAGGGAGCTGGAGGTGGCCTCTGTCAGCTGTTGTGCAGCCGCAGTGCGCTTCATCAGAAAAATGTTTTTTTTTTTACCTCAGTGGCCCAATGCATTAAGACACAAATACATATTCACATTTCTTTAAATAAAATAAATATGCTACCTTCATGCTAGGTTTTTTTCATATGACTTTTAGGAGCAGTTCATAAGCGACAGAAATGTGTGTGTGTGTGTGTCAGTGTCTTACCTGAATAAGGGCGTGTTTACAGCTGCATCACAGAAGAAGCCATTGATGTATGTGGTAAGTCATCTGTTACATGACCTCCATAGCTGACGCCAGCGATGAGGTACTTCAGCACATCCCACGGAAATCTCCTTGTACTCATCCATGTATAGACTCAGCAGACTCTCACTCACCTATTGAGAGGGGGGGGCAGCAAGGTGATGTTTTTGAAATATAAGAGACTTTGAAATATAAGACCAAAAAGTTAAGATTCTCTAGACAGTAACCATAAAGACAGAATGGAGAGGAGGACATTTTCACAAAGGCCATTAGTAGGATTTAGTCTCATACATTTGAACTAGATTGTCATTATACATTAATTTAACTGGCCCTCACTCTGACAGCATATAAAATGGCCTTTCTGCTCAAGATAAGTCTATATTGCGTTATAGAGCAGATTACTGACAAAGGAAGCATCAGCCACGCATAAATTCCAATCAATCATCGCCGTCATAACCACAACCACATCATAGTCATAGCCACTCAATCATTAAGCAGTTCCATCAACATCTTCAGCGCGCTGATGGCAGTCCATCCCAGCCATGATGGCAGATACGCCAATAACTGTCACTGTTTAACTGTTTGCTACACTGTCAGACGAGGCTCTGACTTCAAAGTCAGAATCGCTGAAGCCAAAGACAATAACCCTCATTTATCAATCTAACATGCAAAGTAGTGCAGATTTGAGAGCACAAATCATCTTATGATAGGGTTAACGTGACACGTTCTTATCACGCCGATCACAGTGTAGGAATGATTGGGCGCTGATAAATCTGGCTGCTGAAAACATTTAAAGAGCATTTAAACAGAAGATTTCCATGATCATTTCCAATGTATAACATGAAAACAACTGTATTCTTTGCTCTGAACTTTAATTACTGTATGAAAATTTGACAGCAAGCTTTTCCAATTTCTAATAGTTGATTATGTTCATATTCACTTGAAATACTCACAGTACATTGCCCTTTATTAAACAGTAGCTTTACAAGTACTAAGATTATTTTAACAATTAATTTCATTAAACACAACAAAATTCTTGACTGAATTTTTTAAAAAACATTTAATGATTTTACTAATTCCATGACATTTCCAGGCTTTTCATGACTGCGGGAACCCTGTTTAAATATTTTGCCTGAATAGATTCGGGAGTTTATGACATAGAGAGGCATCATATGACCAAGAGGAGAAACTTCTTTGAGCTAGAAATGGAAACACTGACATCCCAATTTCATCAATTGGTTCTTTTTGGCAGCCTGAAAAGTGGCATTCTAGCATGACAGCGGTCATGTTCATTCACGTCCTGACAGTGATGGTTGCAGTGTGATAACCATGGGGAGAGCGATGTTTGGGATTGCATTTCTGTCTTCCATAAATGTAGAACACTTTGCAAAAGTCTTAGGCCACCTTAAACTTTGTTATTTTAGCAAAGTTATAATGATCATACATATTTATTTCTCAGTTGTCTATTTACTAAAATACAACCAGAACATACAAGAAATATGTATATTGTATTAAAAACACAAATATTTAGAGTAATACAACTTCAAAAGTTTCAAATATGTAGTCCGACCTCCCTTTCCATTTAGCATGTCTTTAACTCTCCACAGCAGACAATATGAGATTTACAAAACTAATGTTCTGGTGTATTTACACCATGTTGCATTTAAGACATATCCAAAGCTCAACATTGATTCATCCATTGTCACAGGTGTATAAAATCTGTATGAATGGACAAAAATTCCCACAGACACACTTAATGCCTATGAATTTAGAATGAGATGTCATAAACGCTCCTGTAGGTGTAATGTATAGGTGGCCCAATACTTTTGTCCATATCGTGCACCTTCTGTTATGGTAGTATAATTCCATGTTTCAAACTAAATATTGACTTGAGTCTGAAGAAACCATTTTGTTTTGACTTTTTTGGTGTTTTCATGCATTGTACATTCTTTGTTTGTATCTTAATAAAGAGACTAAGAAATAAATATATATAAATCCTCATTACAACTTTGCTTAAACAACAAATCTATGGTTGACTTTTGCACACTACTGTACATGTGCACTGTACTGTCAATTTATATTGTTTTGTTGATATTGGATTTTATTTCGGACCTAAATAGAATAAAAATAGATATAACTATAATGGCTTTTGGACACCTGATGTCCACTGGTGAGGAGCTAAAATTGGAAGTTTTAGTGGGGCTTTTATACCTTTAGCTGATCCACCAGCTTGTCTAACTCAGGCATCCAGGAGAGAGAGGGGTGACTGGTCTCGGTATGGACAGCTCCTGGTGCTGAAATGATGTCTTATACTCACATAGTAGAAGAAGAGCAGATTAAACATACAGACAGGAAACGTGGGGAGCAAGAGAGAGGTACGACATGCAACAAAGGTCCCTAACCAGGATCAAAGCAGGACTGTTGCTTTGATAAAGTACGTGTCTGAACCACTGGGTTGCCTGCCTCTTTTCTTGGAAATTCTTGAGCAACATGCCTTCTTTATTTTAAGCAAGTGCTGTCTTTGACTGTATCCAAGCTTAATGAGAAACCTAATGATCAGTGAAGTGCAAAATGTACAGTATACTGCAGAGTGTAGAGGTCCTAGCAGGCCTACGCATGTGCCATAACTTGTTTAAGAAATGTAGCCATTTTCTCTAAAGTGAAGAAACTGGCTCCTGGGATGACCAAACAACAATTAGGTCAATATAAACATACAGAAGGATGTTTTATTTAAACAGTATGAAATTATTGCTCTATTAGAACATACAATGAGGAAACAGTAACGGCTGATTCTTAACTTAGTTGGTAGCTGTTAAGTTGGCAGTCAGCCTTGTGCCTCCTGTACCCATGCCATTATTGACTGTGATGCATCTAAGGAAAAGAACACGGAAGACATGGAAGGGTGAAAATGAATCAAAAGAAAGACAATAAAAATTGACTTCCCCAAACAAACACATTGCTTGATGTATAACAGTGACATTTCCCTAGTTGCAGAGAGGCGTGTCTGAAAGGCAACAAACCATAGAAACTGACAGTCAGGCCTCCACTGGTATAATAAATAGCTGCAAATCATGCTGATGAGCATGAGGGAGCAGGAAAACAGTGGGTCGATACGGTGACTGAAAGATTCATCTGAATAAACCAAATCAATCAAATATTCATCAAGTATTTTGTGCACTTTGTCAAGCGCAAATGACACTGGAGCCTAAAAGAAACACTTGAGGGAGAGAAAAAAAAAACAAAAACACTGCTAAGCAACAGAACAAATAAAAGACAGAAGAGCAAGGCGGACGACAAAGCAGAAATGGTTTGTGCCATTCTTGACGCCCTCATCTATAAAGCTCTTGGAGATAGGGGCCTGTTTCTGGAAGTGCTCGCTTATACCAGAGGCCTCAGCCAGCTCTAACAGGACTTCTGCTGGGCGGAAAGACGATCAGAGTGTTGCTGCTGGATTTGTCCACAACCTGGGGAGAGGAAAAAGAGCAGAGTCAGCAAAGGACAAAGAATGGATGAGCAAACAAGGTGCAACTCTCTTGACACCGAGTGGAAACAATGTGATGGACTTTGTGAGATCCATACAGAATTACACGACACTGACAGACAATGTCTGTTTATTTTAAAGTTGATACAGTTCTCAACTTAAAACTCAACAGCTGAGACTTACAGCACCATTGCCTCAGTCTCTAGTGGCCATTTTAGCCATCAAATTGGGGCTTATAGTGGAATGTGAGTGGGCTCAGTCAGACAGGCAGAAACAAAGAGAGAGCCAGCAACACGGATAGAAAGGAAGAACAAGACAGCAGAAGAGACACGGATAGATAGGATAACAGCTGACACTCACAGCTTGTAGAGAAGTAGAGAGCGGGCGGCTTTACTAAGTGGTAAACAATAAACAATGAGGGCGGTAACGCAGAAGGAGATGCCGTGCTGACGCAGAGGGCTCAAAGCATCTTCTGCAGCTCATTACAGCTATCATAAGAATTACCTAGAACGTTTTAAGAATGACCCAACTGTGGAGATGCCAGTGATTAGACAAATGGGTCCTATAAACTATCACTCTGAGGTAGCTTGTAATTTACAGCCTGAGTCAAGTGGTTAGTAATAGGAAGAGAGAATAGGATGAGGACTGTTTTGCACATTCCTGACTTTTTAATTAGTTATGGAATTATGCTTAGTTGATTTTTGCTATGAAGGCATGAAGGTATGTATGTAAGCACTGCTGTTCAAGTAGGTGCATATAGTTTTCTTATAGTTTTTGGTAGTTTTTAAAAATTATTATTAGTACTATTACTATTATCATTTCATTAATCCATTTCTTTTTTTTAATTGTTGTTCTTATGAAACTAAGTGGAAAAGGTAGCGAATACATGATATAATAAGGGTATGGAGAAGGAGAATTGGGTTTGAAAGGGTTAGCGTGTTAGGGTTAGGGTCCAATAAGCTTTACTTAACTTATTGTATTTTCCGTTGCGGATATGTAACTGTGAAACTTTCATGGAAGTCGCTGAGTTAATACGAGTCACGAATCATGACCCTACATCATTAACTGAGCTAGATAAACACCAGACTCTCCTCTAAGCTGAGGGGAGAAGAAATCTTGGCAGCGGCAAAATCCTCCTGTGATCACATTAATATTGAGCTCAACTTTGTCAAATCTAATTCCCACTGATGGAATAAAGTGAAGGAAGTGAGTGACACATATCCACAAACCCACACACTCGCTTGCTCTCTTCTCCCTTCAGTCAAGCAGCCATGAATAGATCCTTAGTTGTCAAAAAAAGTGGAGGAGAATACATGTATTCATCATCACCAGGGTATAATATATACACACTGGCAGGGGGCTGTTTTCTTAATCAAATACAGAAAGCATACAGCTGTTCTCCATTGTCAAGCAAAGCCTTGAAACTTTTCAGTGCACAGCAGGAAACGCACAATGAAGACACCAACACACACACAAGCTGCCTTTCTCAAATACTTATACACCTGCTCTCACACCTGACGTCAACTTTATTGCAGCTGGTGGGAAAATTATTCTCACTGCCCCAGTAAAACAATACAACCCTGCAGCAGGGCACACAAACCTGGTGGTGAAGGTCGAAATTGGGCAGCCTATCCCGCTCTATGATGCCCCAGCTCGTCGTCCATCTGAACTGCTTTTCAACATCAAGTGGTCCTCATATGTCTGCCCAATTCAGTTTATTAATTAAGACACAAAACAGTCAAACAGCTTACATCTTGTCCATGGATACTGAAAAATTTACTGGAAAGAAAAGGTAGGTATGTAGAGGTTATCTTCAGACTGACGTTGGAAAACACATTGCACATGATGGGGCTGTCTTTGCGGGGAAGCGTAACTTTTTTATGCTTCTACATTTGAATACACAGTGGAATTCGTCTTGGGGCATTAAGTGTGTGTTCCAAGTCTTTGAAAATAAAAGATTGCTCTGTTGGATTATCTCAAATCAAATCAGATGAAAACAAGATGTCTGTGTGTGTTCTGTGTTTTCTTACCAGTCCTCCTCTGAGGAAGACGCTGGACTCATCCGTGTTGAGTTGGCACGCGTCTGGAAGCTGAAGAGCAGCTCAGACGATGGCACAAGTACCTGCAGAGAGTAAATACACACAGTGTGATGTACAGTGATGCTAAAGAATCACTGTATATCTCTAAGGACCGTGCACCCAATTGCCACAGGAATCTGAGCGGTTGAGAAAGAATAACAATACTATAAGTTGAAAGTACATTTTATATAAATAGTGTTTCGGAAAACAGCAGGTCCAAAGTGCTTCACGGTTAATAATATAATTGCTTAATAGTCCACAGCTTGAAAACAGCAGGTAAAATACAATTCAAAATGGAAACAGATACTCAGTTATACAAGAAACATAACAAACAAAACAGATTTAAAAGACAAAACATAATGAAGTGAATTACAAGCTTATGAAGATGCCAGCCTTTATAAGCTGCTTTTTAAAAAGTTTTTTTAAATGTGGTACACACTCAGCTGACCTGACAGTGAAGGAAAGGTGATGCCATAGAGCTATTGGAGCTAAAATGATATGTAGTATGGTCCCTCTTTGTTTTGAGCCTGGACCATGGGATGTGTAAACTGACAGATGATCTGAGTAATCTTGGTGCAGAGTACTGGATTATAAATTCAGATATATAACATATACAGATTGTGCAGTTACTGCAAGAACATAGTATGCCATGTTGCAAGATCAAAGGACACAAGTTATACTCCAGATTTCCTAGGTTGGATCTAAAGTTAATGTCATGTGACTCCTTTTCTCCTCCAGACTGAAGTCATCATTTATGTTAAAAATTCATGACACAATCCTGAGTTACTGCATGAAGGGAACATGAGGCTGCTGTGTGTTACATTACATTTGAAGAAATCATAAATAACATTTTAAGTTTTAAGTAAGTATGTAACTGTATATTTGGTTGTTTTTCATTTATTATCTCATCAAGCCCTAATCAACCTAACAGAACCCAGCTACACAAACCAGTGCCATACAAACTGCCAAAGATAACAGGGAGACTAAAACAACAAAGATTTAACAGACTCAATAGCTCCAAAACATAATCAAGACAAACACAAGTGTCACAAGGTCTAGTGACAAACAATATTACTGTATTTTAAGCCTGATGACACTGTCATTGCCCCCAGACACGTGGATGCTAACGGGGCTTGTGACGCTTCAACCAAGTACATGCAGTTTGGTTATTAGTACTGCCTAAGGTCTAGTCATGGTGCTCTTTGTGTGAGCATACTGGCAGTGCCAAAGCTTTTTCCTGTAATTTTAAGAACACGCTGACTTAGAACAAAGTCAGAGCAAAAAGTTTGATCCCAGCAGAGAGCTTAGGAGAGGTTGAGTGAAGGAAAAGAAAGAAAGGTGGAGAGGCAGAAAAGGGGAACAAAGGAGAAGCAGCTAATAGTTTGGAGGATCTAGGAATAAAAAATTTATAGGGTAAAATAAGGTTCCTTTAGTCCATCCGTCAGCATTGCTGCAGTGGAAATTAGTCTTTGCTCTAGTCTGCTCTCCACCTCCACAGTGCACTCCTACTATACCCTGTTGTGTTGAATAGTTATTCTCCTCTGAATCTTTTGTCGGTATTCTTGGTTTGCAAACTTTGCATGTCTTTTTTTTATTTTGTGTCAATTGTTCCTACTGCATTTTTCTCAAGTCTGTATAACAATTCACAAGTGACTTTGTTTTATATTGTATTTTGTAGTGTGAGTTTGGGAAATGTTTCGGTGTAAAACAATCTATAAAAAAACAGCAATATATACCACTCTGTAACAGAGTACCATGCGAGTCTCATTTGTCTCGAGATGTACATTTATGCCTTGCAAATTTATTCTCAAATGTTTCCTCCCTTAGCTCTCCCCTTCCTCTGTCTGTCCTTAGCTTTTTAAACCTCTTTTTCTACTGACCTCAGCACTCCTTTTCATCTTCAATGAGCCCCCATACCCTAACTTTTCTTTTCTCTTATCCCTCTTTCTTCTCCATACGTCCTCCTGCGGTGGCTTCTTGCAGTCCCTCCTCCAATGTCTCTCCTTCACTTGTCTTTTTCCCTCCTCCCTCACCTTATTTCTTCTCTTTCCTCCTACTTCTTACATGCTCCTCCCTCTTCCCTCTTCATCTTTTACTGTCCTCCCACTGCCATCTACTCAGATCCTCATCTCCCTGTACTCCCACACTCTCCCAGCATCAATCCAATACAATGCAGACCAAAAAACATAACACAAAGATAATCATAAACAGTTGTAGTAGTGTTTGACTACTGGAAAGATGGTCTTTTCACAAAACCGGGCTTTTATGCAGTAAAAAGGTGCAAATAATTTTATAACAGGTGCTATATGACTAAAGAAAACCAGAGGAAAAAGGCTGGATTCACTTTTGCTCAAGTAGTAGAAATCCTACAGCTACCAGAATGCACTACACTACACCAGACCAACAATCTAGTGGGTGGCATAATGCCAGCTTTTGACACGTTTTTTTTGAGTTAGTTAAAATATGTTTAGAAAAAAAAAATGAAATACTAAGTTTTACCATTTGAACTTAGCATGGTGCCCATTTTCTGTTAAAAAAATCTCAGATTTCAGCCAAACAGTGCACTAAAACGTGTCTCTGAAGACATTTTAGGCAAGAAACAGGCAGTAAAGTAACAGAATTTTGTACTTATATTTGACCAGCCCTACCTAGTCTTACAGTTGGATATGAGCTTGGTCTGAGTTTGAGAGAATGAGAGAAAGGGGCATCTCTCGCTCAACAGTGGAAAAGGGCAGTGAAAGTGAAGAGGGCAGTGGAAAGATGGAGGGACCACAGTTCATTTACACATAGTGCCCACATTGTTATGATAAAAAGCAGGTTGGAAACTGGCAAAGTGTCACTTTAAGAACAATAACCATCCATATCACATGAAATCATCAGCATCAATTACCCGTTCTCAGAATCAACAAACTTCAGAGCCACATATCCAACATGCAGCTTTTTGGTCGGATTAACAAATACCTAATCCAGTCTGCACACATAGTATTCATACATAACGTGCCTTATCATTCAAATGCAAATGTTTTATTCACTTTGCATCTAGTTTTCAGTATCATTTTGCTTTGTAGCATTAATTTGATGTCACAGTCAGCATTATATTGGCAGCTTCAACACATTCAGTGGTTAAGACCAACACTGCAGGGAGAAAAATTAACAAAATCATTGGCATATATATATATAAAATCATTATGAGATTATCCAAAACTGTTCTCCCTTAACCTTAAGAAATACAACTTTGAATGCAGAATGGTGATATAGACATCACCAATGTAATATCCAGTATTTTGATATAAAGATAAATTTTGATGTAAAGAATCTTGTTATGCTTTTTTAAAATCTTTTTTTGTTGTTGTTATATAGCCTTGGCATCACTGTTTTTCTTTCCCTATAGAAGACCTCTATGTATTTTCTATGTTATTTGTTGAACTGTTGATTGTCATTTGTTTTACCACTCTGAATGGTTCAAATGATTAACCAAACCTGCCACCAAGGAGCTTGTCATTGTTATTGGTGTGCATTTTGTGTAAATGTAAATGTGGTTTCATCTTTTCTAACATTTTGACCTGACGAAGGTCCAAGTAGGAGTTAATGTGGCAGGAGTTACTTTTTTCCTCTTAACCCAAAACTATAACATTTTTAAAGTATTCAACTCATAATAGCCTGCCCAATTTCTTCCATCCCATCTAACTTTTCCCTCAGGTCATCCACTAACTTCTTTTAGCACACAGTTTATATTAACTCTTCTACCTCTGCTCCCCCATTTCCCCATTTCCCTCTCCTGCACTTCTTTCCACTCTCTTTTCCAACCGATTCTTTCAGGTTTTCCTTCCTTGAATCAGTCAACCTTCCTCTGCCCTCTTCTGGTTCTCTCCATAACTTTTTCCAAATGCCTTAATCCCTTTCCCCATCCCTTCCTTGTCATCCTCCCCTCAATCCCTCCAATACACCTCACCTCTCTGGTAGCAAGCTGATCTTGACCACAGTGGTTTTCACCCTATTTAACATACACCAAAAATGTAAGTTTGAAAATATCAAACTTCAGTCTCTCTACAAAGCCATACAAATGTCAAATGCTTAACACACACGGGCTGCAAAAGAATAATTTAAAAACGTTATTTGTTACTGTGCTTGCTTTAGTTTAAGTACTATTAAAGTCAAGTACATTGGGTTGACCAGAAAGAGCTGAAAGGAAGCAAAATCCACAATGAGGCAGGCTGATGTGAAACACTGCGGGGTTTGCCTCTGTGGAGTGTGTTAATTTTCATAATCACATAGGTTTATTTGGATTTTTCCCATTTAAAAAAATATAAAAAATATATTTTTGGTAAACATGTTTAAATGAACTCTGCGATATTTTATAAAAGTTCTTCTACCACTCTTGCTGCGATAGATGGGTGTGTGGACGAACAAAGAGACAGAAAGGGTTATTGATTATTGCCAAGTCAGAAGGAACAGACGGCTCAGCTATTAGACAAATACGTCACTCTGAAAACGCTGCAGTCGCAATCTATTACTGCCACAACTCAATTGTCCCTAAATGTCACGCTGTGGCTACATTGTGAACTGGCGGCTGAATGAAGTGGGAGCAATGAAGCAGAGCAAAGAACGAGAGGGACAGAGAGAGAGAGAGAGAGAGAATGAAAGGTCAGAGAGACCAAAGAGGAAGACACACGCAGAGAAGAAATTGGCCAAAGAAAATAAAGTAGAGAGAGGCGCGGTCCTGAAGAGACGGAGGACATTTTTGAAAAGAGGGAGGATGATTTGAACAACGATGCCTTCAAGATTGTGATGGAAAAATAGTGAGGTAACTTAGTCACTTATTCTCCTTTTGCACCACCCCCCTCTCTTTGATAGTACATAAATCTTTGCCGTCATCACTCTCTCAGAAGACGGGAATACACAAAACTTTTGAGTCACTTCACTAACACAATATAACACAAACAGCTACACAAGTAAGCTCTTTTTCCATTATGAAGTTTCTCTAAACGGATTTCCTGCAAAAGTGGGGAAATGATAACAGGATAAAATGATTACTTAAGAGTAGGGCTGGGCGATATGGAAAAAAATATTATCACAATAATTTTCACCATATTGATCTATATCAATATTTATCACGATATATAATTTGATAATGCTGCTCTTTCCCCATCAGAGTATGTTTATTAAGTTGACAGCAAGCGCCAGCATTTTTGGTCATATTTACTAATCTTTCAAGACCTCTAGAATATTTTGTGTTTTGAATATATAAACAGTGAATACATCAAGATAAAGAACAGATCTTCAAATTTCATATACAAAAAAAAACCAAAACCTATTTGATTCTAGCCTCTTCCGTTCCTATTTTATCAACAACTGCATTTGTGCATTTTCATCAAAAAATAACATTTTGGACAAGAAGCTGACATGTATAAAGTGGAAAGTTCCCCAAAATGTCAGGAAGCACCACAGCTACAGAACAGTCCCTTAGTAACATTATTTATTATTTTAATATACCCGAGCTGGAAACTCACTACACCTGAACTAACGCTGCAAGCAGCATCCCCTCTCGTCCTGCCTGCCACACACACACCTGGCGCAGGAGAGAGAGAGGAGTTGTCGGTGTCGTGCCAAAAGGTGACTGTCTGCCAGAAACTGAAACTGACCATATACATTTCCCCTAAATTTACCCACACAAGTCAATTTGTGATTCAAAGATCACTAGAAATATTGCCTCAAATATGAATGTTGCTGCAAAGAAGCTACAGATTTTAAAACATGGATGCTTCCTTGGAGAAGGCTGTACAGAAGATTTCAACAATCAGCACAGGTTCAAAGTGGACACCCAAGATTAGTTTTACAAATTCAGTATTCAACCACATCTCCCCCTACTGTTTTTAAGTTAAAATGTGATTTTGCGGAACATTATGACGTGCAGCCATCACAATTAAACATTTGTGTGAAAATTCTTCATTATTAGCCTACAAATTAGCCAAAAACACATTTTTTGGGCTCACAGTGACCTTGACCTTTGACCATCAAAATCTAATCACTTCATTGCTGAGTCCAAGTGGATGTTTGAGCCAAATTTGAGGAAATTCCCTCAAGGCCTTCTGGAGATATCACAGACAGAGACAAGGTCACAGTGACCTTAACCTTTCACAACCAGATTCTACTATTTCAACCATGAGTCAAACTGGATGTTTGTGTCAAATCTGAGGAAATTCTCTCAAGGTGTTCTTGAGATGTGGCCTTCATGAGAATAAAACAGATGCAGGGTCACACTGATCTTAACCTTCGACCACCAAAATCTCCAAAAATCAGTTCATTAGAGTCTAAGTGAACATTTGTGCCAGGTTTGAGAAAAAAAAAACAACCCTCAAGGTGTTTTTGAGATATCACATTCACAAGAATGAAACAGACATCATAGTGACCTTGACCTTTGACCACCAAATTTAATCAGTCCATCATTGAGTCCAAGTGGACGTTTGTGCCAAATTTAAAGTGGTTTGTGGTAGCCAAAGATATTGTGTGTACAAGAATGAGACTGACATATGTATGGACATGTGGATATAAGCACAACCACAACATATAAATCCTCTGGTAATGTAACGTAATGTATAATAAAACTAACCTGCTTCATGTAACTGTAGCTACAGACTAGAGGAAAGGACAAAACATGCCACACAGACCATCTACAGGCACACATGAAAAGAGTTAAGTTAGAAAGAGTTTAGACAGAAGGGAAAACGGGAGTCACAGTACTTTGTGAAAACAGGAAGAATAAATTAGCTCCTGTAAACTTTCTTTGTAGCTTTCTCTGGCTTTTCACTACTAATGGCTTATCTGATATTCAGTCAAACTAAATCCCTTCAAATATCAGAAGCTGTCATCAAATATGACCATAATGCACTTCACTGCAATGCCTCAGTTGATAACAGCTCCACACAATCTGGTTTCCATTATAGATGGCTGTATACGGGCTTCTGTTGTCATGTTAGACAACATGTTTTCAATATATTGATAACATTCCTCAAGCTGTTAATGTTTGAGGCTTTAAACCACTTTACAGAGAGAAAATGTAGTGAAAGAACATGGGAGGTAACCGGTGGCAGAGGCAATACTGGTGATTGCTGAGAGTGGCAAACGGAGGTAGGATGGTGCCCCCCTGATTATGTCAACGGATTGAAGCTGCTGGAGTTTTGCACTCCCTGCACAAAGCGTTCTGCAAAAACCCTCAACTGCTTTCTATCAGTTTTCTATTTGCTGCTCCTCATAGGCTCACACTAGAGGAAAAAACTTGCTCTGGGTTGCTAAATAACAAGTGCAGCAAATGCTCTTCAGTCTATGGAAATAAAAAGAGGCAAACGGACATTGAATTGCCATACAGGGGACACACATTGATTTGTGCATGTCATGAAAAACAAGGGTGGGGGAGGTGGTACGTGGGTATAACTGCAATGACAAAGGGTAAGAATTCCTTCAACATTTGCAACATTTGCTCACTCCATGGTTTTTCCATGTTTTCCATTACTGTACGAACCCTGAAATAGTGTTTTAATAACACTTGACTGGAGAGGCCTTAATGTGGGGATAGTCCCACCATGCTCGCAATGTCAAGTGCCCCAAGTGTAGGAAACCTTCTCAAATTCCTTGCATATCCTGTGTGGACACTTAATTGTCCATGATTTTGTCCCAGAAATGTAACTTTGCAACTGTTTAGACAAAACAAGTCTGATGTCTAGATTAGCTAATTAGCAGACTGGATGAGCAAAGATTTACTGTTTTCATCTCCACTTAAGAGTGCGGCCTTGAAGGTCCACCATCAGCTGACATCTCAGAAAGCTACATAACTTGATCAAGGCAACTTGTGTATAACAGAGTATACAATAGCAAATGAAACAAAGCCAAATGCAGCACAATCATTTCAAGACACTGCACAGAGAAAAGCAAACACACAGTCATTGAGACACTGGGAAGCTTTTACCCAAACTATTTTTGATCAAAATTGATTTATAATAGAACTTTCAAATGTTTTGTTCACTTCCTCTCTACTGTACATTCCTCCTACTTGCTGTCACTCAGAAGGACAGAATATAAGAGCATATTTTGAGGACTCTGACGCCTACAGCTGTGAAGCTGCTCCTCTGTTTGTTTTGCTGATAACTGTTTGACAGTCATAATGTTAACAACAAATGCAGGAAGGACAAAGTCACCCAGAGTGTAACCGCAGCTGCTCTGTTTGCTTAATTTCAAAGTGTCTTTGCTTTGGGCACACTGGACTACAGCTAATCTCAGTCAATAGACCTTTAATGACAAATTAAATGTACTGACCGCTGACTCAGTTGAGAATGTGTTGGAGAGTGGACCTCAGTGCACCAATCCATCAGTGTGGTGGCCTCAGACAGGAAGCTGAACGCTGGTGTAAACAGGATCTTTAACTCAGAGTACCTGAGGAGAGGGCAGACAGAGAGCAAGGGGGAGTTATGTAAGTGTGTGTGTGTCTACGGTATGATCCGACCGCCAGGGTTCCTGCTCATTTTCACTGGCAAAATTTCAGAACTTTTCCTTGACTTATTAAGGACCCTTAACACTTCGAAACCTAAACAAATCAGCTTTTTTTCTCAAAATATACAGGAAGAAGGTAATGAGCAACCTAACAAGAAATGACCCAAAAATTAGCAAGAAATTAGTAAAATTCCCTGAAAATAAGCATAAAAATATAAGAAAAAGAAAGTGCAAAAAATAAAACAAAATAAACATATTTTTTTTTCTCTAGCATAATTCTAAATACATAATTATAAGAATTAGGAATGTAGTTTTTGGGATATTTTTCCTTTTTTCTTGTTAAAATGTAAAAATCTCCCTGCAGCTAATTTTTAAGTCAATGTCTTGTCAACTTTGACTCATTTTTTGCAATTTGGAGGACATTTCTTGCAAAGTTGCTCGTTGCTTTTTTCTCATGTTTTTGAAAGAAATCAAAACATTTTTTTTCAGGTCCTACAGGTTTAAATGCTTGTTAGAGGCATCAACAAAACTGATCAATCCAGGTTCTAAAGGGAAAATAACTTTCTTTTTTCTTCTTGTCCTACTTGCCTGGTGTTTTTTAAATATATGAGACTCAAACTGCATTCAAACATTATTTTAGGTAGCTGGTGTACACAAAGATAGAGATAGAATGGAAAATTGAAGAAACATACAAAACATCATGAAACACATATTAGAGCAATGTTACGTCGACAGCTACAGAAAACAAATATACCATTATGTTACATTACATGTGAGGTTTTCAATGAAAGATTACTGTAACAATTTCATTGCACATTTTTCCAAAACTCTCAATTTTTACAAATTTCATGACTTTTCCAGGCCTGGAATCTATGTTTGTGAAACTGCACAACTTTTCCAGGTTTTTCGATGACCGTAGGAACCCTGGACAGCTTATCCTACGAAAAACAAATACTGGCTGATTGTCTTTAACATGAGGTCCAACATAATGTCACTGTTACAGCTTACTGACATTTTTATGAGGTTTATTTCACTTGCGATAAATTTCAAGGTCACTCAGACTGTGGAAAAGTGCAAATATTCTTTTCTCTCTTACTTTCTTCAACAGCCATCAGTTTGATTAATATCCTCATCTGAAAAATGTTTCCTTGTTTTGTGACCTTCTTTGTGATCTCCCCAAATCACTGCACTGCTTTGTGTTTTATGTGTTTTTATCTTCTTTTTTTCTAAAGGCTCTACCATTACAAGTCTGTGATCACCAAGATGAAAATGCTCAGTGAGTCAGAGGGGAGACATTTCACCTGTACGCTAGCAAACTTCATTATACTTTACAGCACTTGAAGAGATTATTTTCCACAAATCAAATGTCTTCTTTTGTAAGCAGCATCTTATTAACAAATGAACTTAAGGGGATATTATTGTGAATGTGTGACTTTGAATCTCACCTTTTCTCACTGAATTTTCACCTGCTGTAATCCTCTTTGAGAAAATAAATATATATTGCCGCATGAAAATAAGTGCGGTTCCACTCTGCAGGCATGGGAAAGGAAAGAAGCACTTTAAAGATTCAAAAGCATTAGGTGTCAAATACAAGCTAAACAAGACAAATATGTCAGACGTATGGAAGGTGTTTACAGAGAAAGTTAAGGCATTAAGGGTAAATGGAGGGCTACCCATTAAAAATTCATTGGCACCAAAATGTGTTTTTGGTCTCTTTTGTTGTTTTTTTGTCTTTTATAAACTGACAGCTTAGCTTATTTATGAAAACTGGTTCTTGGCACAGCTTATACAAAAGCGCCGTTAACCCAAAGCTCAACTCTTGAACCTTTCCATGTGTTGAAAAAAAATGCCTGGGTGAAGAGGAGTTCAATGGATGCATTCCTAATTTTAGACAATCATTCATCTGACATTTTCACTTCTACTCCTACAGAGATAATGGCCTCAATTAAACAATTTAGCCATGACATGCAAATGAAAATGGCAAAAAAATACACCACAGGTTGAAAAATCCAAATGATCCTTAAGGTACGAAGATAAAGATAACACAGCAGTTTAACTTTCAACCTCCGTTTCTCTCGATGCACGGTGTGACTGTACACAATCTGTACTTGTCAGGATTTACTCCATTCGTTTTTAGGGCACTTTAGTGCTCCCATTTGCTCTGTGTTTCTTTGCCGCACTCCCAATCTCCTCTCTGCCAGGGCCAAATGGCTCTGTCTGCCTGCATCTCTCCTTTAATTTCCTTCCCTTATTCATCCCTTCATCCTGCTGCTGCTGTCTCTCTCCCAGCTGGCTCTTGGCCTCCGCCCAGGTGGGCTCTTTGCCCTGGAGGATCACGACGGCCTGCATCACTGTCTCCACCAGAGCTGGGGGACAGCCATGAGACTTGATCTTTGTCATGTTCTTTTTTATTCAAAGACTCCATAGGAAATGAGAAAGGACAGAAAATAGGGGGATGGATGACCACAGGGTATACTTCTTGTTGAGTCAGATTCTAATTTCAGAACTTTTTCCTGATAAAAAAAAAAAGAAAAGAAAAGGCCAGATACTTAGAGATTAACAATTTCTGCTGGCCACCCTTTGCAGAGAAGTGTCTTTGACCACATCTTCAGAGTACATCCACATGTCTATTATAGGGAAATCTTTGTGGCATTCATAATTGTATCTATAAGATTAATCTTTCTGAATGCTGAAAGGATCCTCTTTAAGGATGTGACCAAGATTTAAAGATTTGGCCGAGCCCTTGCTTACATAAAGACAAGTAAAGAAAAAAAAAGTCACAGTTTATTTTATTAAAATGTATTCTAGGGGGAAGTTAAATGTCTATGTTATTATCCAAAAGGTAGCAGCGTGCACGGTAGAGGCGTGCACGGTAGCAGCATGCACGGTTGCAGCGGCTTTGTGCTCTTTTATTTGTTTTTATAGTGACAATAAAGAAACTTAAAATTATTGAGACATTTCACTAAAAAACCTCTGATGTCGACCTCATTGTTGTGCTACAGAAGATTCCAGCAGATCACCAGAGGCATTAACATTCACCCTCTGGTGACCATGGATATCAAAGACGCTAAATTTGTTGCATTGAGATATTTCAGTCTGGAACAAATTGGTGGACCAACTGGCTAACATTGCTAGCATTGCCAAAAACCATTCAGACTTACATGCACATGCAGATAAATATCCTCACAACTTTCTTACGATTGATCATCTCTTTGGCACCACATGAAAGATTCTTTAAAGTAAGCTAATCTCTCTAAAGCCTTGTCAGAATTTATCAAATCCAACAATGTGTTTGAGAAAAAAAAATAGTAGTAGCCAAAGGTGGCAGGGGGAAAAAAAGTAATTTAATTGTGACACTCAGAAGATTTCATGTTAGAGCTAACACCCAAAGACTTACCTTCTGCAGCTTGTCAGCCTGTCCTCTGCTTTACAATGACGGACAGGCACTCGTCACACTGTCTTTGGAGCTCCGCCACCTGCTCCTTGTTCTGCAGCTCTCCAGACATGGCCTCCACCTTCTCCCATGTGTCACTGATCTTAAAAAGGCCATTATGCAGCGTGCTCAGCTGCTCCCCCGCACCGCCAACTCAGTGCATTTTTCTGTCAGCAGCCTAGATGGACACTCTCACACACACACACACACACACACACAGACACACACGCGCGCGCGCACACACACAAAAGCAAAACCAGATGAGTGACACAGTTATTGTTATCGAGACAGGTGTTTAGTAAATTCAAGACAGACAGAGACATTTATCCACAGAGGAAGATTAGTAGAAGTCAGACACTGTAAAGTGACTGTAGCGGGAAGTCAAACTGCACATGGCCAGAGGACAAAGAAGAAAAAAGAAAAGAAGACTCTTTCTTTTCAAGTCTGTCTTACTACAATACTCACATGCCCACATGTATATTATTGGTTGCTGTCATCAGTCCTCCTGTCCTTACTGGCTGTGCAATGATCCATTCCTGGCACAACATAAACAGAAAAGCATGTTAGTGATAATGTGCTCTTGTTTAAAATATTGAAATAATAATGAAATAATTATCAGTATTATTGATGCAATTTACATAAAACTACTGTTATTAAAAAAGTTTGGGGGAAATACCATTATTAACTTTTTGCAAAGAATGCAGCTGGTTTCATCGAAGGTACGTTTAAAAACAATGGACAAACCTTAGAAGTCCTTAGAAACAGAGCGTTCTATTTCTACATGAATTATCGAATAGTTAAGTTTCACTCATGTGCACACTTTTGTAACAGGAACCAAAACATCACAGCCCATCCTTACTAAATGAACATGTTTGTATAAATGTACCTTTTGTAGGGAGCTTATTAAATTATGATAAAACATTATGAGAATAATAAAAATAAAAGGCTCCTGCTCTCTGACATTACATGGCAGCCCAAGCTAAACATTGTGAAAGAGGGCTACAAAACCCTTATTTAAAATGAGGTCTGGTGGAGAGGCTTGTAAATGCAATTAAAGTCAGTTCACGTTTAATGGGCACGAAAATGAAAGCCTCATGACGTGGAAAGCTAAAAAAAAAAAAAAAAACAGTCTCTGTTCCTGTTCAGCCATGTTCAGGTTACTGCCTTCATTGCCGACAGCAGTCCTCTCCGCTTTCCCATTCAAAAGCAGCTGCACTCACAGGTTGGCCAGCCTCGAGGCTCTTGTGGAGCACATGTATTTCATCGGGTTCTTATGGGCCTCATTACGTCAGAGGAAGGACTCTAGTCATACTGAAATAAGTGAAATTAAAAAATGGAAACAGTGGCCAATACAACCTTGGCAGGACTTCACTTTTGCTGCTGACTCATCGAACCAGGCCAGAGCTGCTAACTAGCGCTGAGCACAGAAGCAAGGACAAACATCCCCATTTAGCCCTGTGAAAACTGAGTCTTTTAGGTGATACGGGTAGGTATGAGGTGAGTGTCTTATTTAAGGACACGCACTTCAAAAGCACTACCTACAAATATGGCGAAGCAGAGTGTGTGAGTCGTGAGCTTAGCTGGTTAATTGGTGCAGCAAGACTCCCTGAGCTCTGGCAGTGTGATATGGATCCTGCTAGCAGCTAGTGGTCAGAGGGCCAGGACGCCTCGTCACCCAGAGAATGGTGATTAGCTCTGGGTAATGGTGCCTGCCAGCCCAATTAGCAGCATTATGTGTGACCAGTACCCTATGCCACTAATTACAACCAGGCCGTGAGTATGTGTGAGCGAATCAGAGAGAGACAAAAAAAGAGGTGTTCTATGAGAAAGGATGTGTGTGAGTGTGACGCCAGAGAGTATGAAGAATGAAAAATGCGTGCGCATGTGTGCGCACACAGCTGACCCTCTCCGCCACTGCATCCACCCTGTCATTTTCAATTAAGGCAAGCCTCAGGTCTTTGCTACAGCATCACCCAGCTTAACTAGACCTCATTTGCTTGACACCAAGCGTCAATCAGCCATTAACACACTGATTCGTGGTGAGACACGACCCACTGTCCTCAAATGTAATATTGAGGAGCTGCTGAGAGGAACTGTGGGGGCATAATTACATGTATCCGAGGGATGGAAGACCACTAGTGTATTTCAATTGGATCTTTTTTAGATCATTAAAAGGGTGTTATTATTGTCATTACAGTGGAGCAAATGAGCAAAATAAACAAAAGAGCAATGTCACAAAAATTAAAAGTTCAAATACAGATATGCTGCAAATATCAAAACAACTTCAAAAGGTAAAGTTAGAGTTGAAATATAGCATGCAGCAGGTGGTTCAATGAGCCAATTCTAATTTAAAAAATGCAGCTACTGTGTATTATGTGCAGTTGTTCATGTTGCAGTGCCTGTTGATTATATTCCACATAAGTACTTACAAGAGAGCGTATTCTTCTTAATTTACCATGTTTATCTGACTGAAAAAATGTCTATTACTAACATCAAAAATCAACAAAAGCAGCCTCTTTATGCTGAAACCACAAATGCCATTTATTATTTTAAATAGTCATAAGCTGTGATTTCATTAATATATATATATACTCCAAGAATTGCATTAGAAAAGCTGTATGGAAATGGCAGAACTTAATAAAACTCCCCCAAATATGCAAGCCTTTAGGCTTTCTTGAAATTATTTTACCAAAAAAAAGTTTAGACGCTGAATAGGATATGGAAACACTTTTGCCAAATAAGTTCTGTCATGGGGAAGATTTGACACAAATTTCTGAAGACCTCCCTTCATTTTTCTTTGGTATATGGCTTAGATGGCCGAGGCAACCTTTTTTGTTTCCTGATTTCAACTGTCGAGTCATACATTTTGTGTATGAAACAAGAGGCTGACTAACATCTAAGCTGGAGGGCAAGAGTACCAAATCTAAAACATGTGGGGCATGATAAGAGATGATAATAGCAGAATATTCAGTAAATTTCATGGCAGAGAGAAGTGTCCTGTCTAAAAAAAAAAAAATTAAATTCAAGAATAAATTTGGTGTGCCTAAGAAATACAGGAAAATTCTTTTGTAACCCGATTAAGAAAACGCCAGGAGTCTACACATCCCAACTCATTAACAAGGGATGATAATGTCCTGAGCATAGCAGGGGGAGTAAGTGTTTTAGGGTGTGAGCGGTTAAGTTTGGGATCTATCACTAGATTTAAATCACCTCCTATAATGAAAAAATCTGAATGATACTAACAATTAAAGCATCCGTGTACCAGTGTCTGCTTTATATCAGAGTGTTGCTCTTTCCAACAAGACCGTACGTCATCACATTGTGGCAGCGTAACACGGGATGGCAGACATTATTCAACCGCCTTGCAACCACACAGAGAAAAAAACAGCTAAGAGGTGTGTGAGTGTGTGCTGAGCCTTACACATACAGGTGAAGTAGAGTTGTTTACTTCTGAGTTTTACTGGATTATCAAAGTGCCCCACCATGTCTCAAAAATATACAATGCCTGCATATTATCCTTGTTGTTAAGGCAACAATTCACACACAGATGCTGGGGGGAAGCTGAAGTGCCATTAAGTGCAGAAGCTCTTCAGCCTAGAAGCACTGAAATGTGATTCATACTGCGCTCCTTTCATAAACCTGTGTGTCGACGGCTCGGAAGTTGGTGTGTGTGCACAGTGAGTACCTAGCCAAACACATTAGCGGATGAAATTTTCTGCTCTAATTATGGTTGTACAGGCAGGGCTATTCATCTGTGTTAATGTACTCATTGAGGACTACAGGTCAGAACAGTGTGAAACAAGAGAGAACAGGATTCTCAGAAAGATGAGAAATGAGGAGAAAAAGGGGAGGCAGGAAAATGTTGTGTTCCAGCCGGTCCCATTTTTATTTGTTTAATCTTTTAAAATGCTATTTTAAGTATTTATTAATCAATATAATGATAATGGGAAATAATAAAAATGTCACGATATTTACATTTTATTCCACATTTATATTGTATATATATTGTTGGATGGAATTCAAGGTGAAATTGATGAAGGTAATTTAATTTTGTGAGAGGCTGTTGTATCGAGATTTAATATTTTTTCAAAGCGATGTGATTTATGCACGCAATGCATTTGTGGTTTAGCCAAGAAAAAAAAAACACACAGTATTACAGTTAGACTTAATCACGCTTTTTTGCAAAAGACTTTCATAATGCCCTTGCAACAATTGTAAATCACATTTTTACAGCTCCATATGACGGTGGGCAGCGAAATAATATGATATGTAGGCTACTTTAGTCATCAGTTTAACTACTCTGACAGCACAGTCATCACTCATGGCAAAACCACATTTTTAAGCGCTGCTGTTGGTTGAAAAAAAACAGTATTTTGTTCATTCTGGAGAGGCTGTCTGAATTCGGTCCAAACCTTCATGCCATAACAGATCAATAGGCCTGCAGACAAATGACTACAGGACACCATACAAAATATTATAGAATACCATCAGGAGGCTCATGCAATTAATAAACAAAAGATATTGTGGGTTACAAGGACCAGGAGAGGTGGGGTGCAACATGAAAGAAAAAAACAAAACACATAATACAACTAACTCATCCACCTGGGGGTGGGGTTACAGCAGCACCGTCAGCACCCCTCCTTCCAGTGGTGTCTCCACAGTAGATGCAGTTTTTGTTAATAAGTCTCATGTTTTTCTTTTTACTTGAAAATTAAATTTTTGAGAGTTTGAGGTGTGCATAAGTGGGGGAGAAATGCGACGGACATTGCACCCCCTTGGCGGCGGGCCCGATACCAGCTGATATAGGACACAGTGTGCTGCAAGAAACAATGTCAGAATGTACCTGAAAGACTCTCCCACTGGGCTCATACAGAGCACTACGTGCAGGTTGTTCCTGACTCGCTCTATCAGGTAGGTGGACAAGGACGCTGGCGTCTCCACCACATCTTTCCTGGCAGACTGACAAAGAATTGCCCACCTAGATAGAGGTAGGATGACAATGATTGCATGATATGATCATTGGAATTAGGTCTTGAATTACTTGAGATGTGTTATTAATATAAATTTAATAATAACATGATAATAATCACATGATATTGCAGCATGCAAATTAAAAACATATTCAAGGCTATATGTTACTTGTGGAAGATTTTGTGAGCAGACTGGGAGTCAGCCACTACAGTCAGGTCAGTAATAGCCTGGTAAGACCATCCTGATGACGTGAGCTTAACATTGTGTTTCGCTCTCTGTATCAGTTTGACTCTCTGCCACCCCAAACACCCAAATTCAGCCAGGCTAATCAGAGATAGTTGGAAACGTAGGCAGCCAATCAGGGACAGCGTTATGGGTGATTATGCAGCAAGCAGGCTGCTGCTTGCAAAACAACAATGGCGGCTCCCTCTGCAGTGCTAACTTTAGCATTAGTAAAGTAAACACAGCAACAAGTGAAGCTGATTCAGTAACAGACTCGATAACAACAAACAAGAGCAAGAGGATGCACTCGCCAAGTTTCTCAGAAGTTAAGACTTTTTTGCCGTTTTTGTGTCTGGATTTGGCAAAAGCTTGATTTACTAACAGGCTCGCTTGGAGATGAAGAGATGTCCCCCTGTATAAATCCATGTTTATTGTTGTTTGGCCACTGATTTTGCTAATACGCCAATACGAGGAGCTGCAAAGCTGGGGATCAAGGCCATGCAGACTAGTGTTCACAAAACTTCAGACAGACAACAAGGATGCTGCCAGCTGCTATTCAGCAGTCCCGAGGCAGCTGGAAACAGAATGATAAGCTCATGTCATAAGGATGTTTTACCAGGCTAGATCAGTAATGCAATAACACAGGGATGATAGAAAGATAAGAGAAACACACTATACAAATTATTAATATATTTATCTACTTGATCTTAAACACCAGCTTGTCACAATCTTTAATAAGCCATTAAACGAATAGAATGTATGCTACTGATGGACCTAATGGCAGAAATATGCAGCATCAGCTACATATAAAACGTTTTTATTGTTACAAGTACTAAGAGATGCTCACTGACTTTAATTTAAGGCCTTCTGGAAACACACAGCTAGTCAGAATTCCCACATAAAATCAATAGGGGCTGACCTTCAGTCCTGCATGACACAGATCATCTGAGAGGAAGGGTTTCAACTGAGAACAATTTGATTTGTGTATATTTGTATTTTTTACTCCCCTGCTGTTTGATTTAACAACTGTAGGCATTTGAAATTATTCAACTAGAAAGTGCAGAGTCAAGCTCTTAAAGTGTCAATCTGAGTCAATATAGACTTCATATAGCCACATCATTTCAACTTTTGTGCTAAAAGGTCCATATACAATCGAGACATACACAGAGAATGGGAGAAAATCAAAATCCTTGCACGGTTTGCTCAACACGCCTTTCAGTTATTACAGCTTTACTACCTTGGTGTTGAAGGAGACAATATTTGAAATCAAATATTGTGCCACAAGAACTTCAATGTAACTTACATCTCCTGAGCATTTGTCAGAAATCCAACTTTGTTTTACTTGTTGAAATGTAACATTTTATTCCTGCAAGTATGTAAATACGAATGAAGACAAAACTGCCTATTGATGTCTAGAGGCAAGGACAGAAAAATCACCTTCTGTAATGCAGCTGACTGAAGCGGATGAGAGGAACTAACTGTACAAAGGCAGAGGTAATTCATCAAAATGGTAATTAAGGTCATTAAGTCAGGAGCTAAACTTCTTTATCCTGTTTTTCACCGAATAATTGAGGAAGTCATTAACTACAAATAGTGTCCATTGTCTATTGAGCAGGTCTTTCATGAATCTTTCAAATTGGAGAAAAAAAATATATTTGTGGGCTTTGGACTTGACTGTCTGCACCTTGAACCAGCTGGGAAAATCTGAGCGGTATTCTCTCCTACTGCTTATACACCACTGTAGCATCTTTGAGGAAGGAATTCAGCCTCCAATTGCTCGTCACCTCCAATAGAAGTTCTCTGTTGTGAATATAAACAAGAGTTTCAAAGTGTAGCCGCGTGCTGCTGTACAGCAGGAGCGCGCTCCGTCAACTTTTCCCAGATAAATACAATTTGAGGCAAAACAGAAAGCTTGATTATCTCAAAGAGACGAATAAATACAAATTACCTCAGCCATCACATTCAAAATGTCACTTTGTTGATATTGCAACAAAGATGCAGTTAGAAGGGAGATACTTTTAGTGGCGGACCAAATACGAGATGACAGCAAATAACTGTGACAAATGGCTTCTGTGTAAAGTGTTCCATTTAGTGGAGATCAGCAACATAAGGGCGGCAGTCTGAGACAATTAATATTTAATGTTCAGACAGTCGCAGCAGTATAATTCACTGCAATTATGTGCAAATGAACTTCTCTTACTCAGTCTGAGGCACAACAATCTCTGTCCCTCAGCTGTATTGTGATTTTGATCACTCCACTTTCTTTTCAGAAAACTACTGGACTTCAATGTGTGGTGACGAAGTGGCAGCATGAAGAATGTGCCAGTGGAGTTATGGTCTGTAACAGAAGACTGATGGAAGCTATATGAGCCCGTGGTTCGATCTAATCTTGTTTCATTTCCGTCTTGGATTCCAGTTTTCCTTGTTTTAATTTCTCAGAGGTTAGGGTGATTTCCTCAGTGGAAGGCATCAGATAAAGTCATGTTCTTTTCTCAAACATCAGTGAATGTACAACACTGCTGTAGTAGCAGTGTGTGTATATGTGTGTGTGTGTGTGTGTGAGTGTGTGTGATCTCACCCTGTCTGAACTGCTGCTTGCCGTACTGCTTTGTGACTTTCACCTGGAAAACCTGGTGCTCAGATAGAGCCAGCATTCTTAGACAGGCTCTGTCTGCCCGACTGATGGGTAAAACACACGTAAACATACAAATAAATACACACTTACACACACAGATACAGCAAGCAGCATGCCGTTAAAAACGAACTAAACACTCACACACTGATTTATGCTCAGGGATATTTTTCGAGAGGCGTATCAGCAAGTGCCTTTCATGCTGTGATTGGAGACGGACTACTTAAAGAGCAGAAAACACTATTGGAACTTATTCTGAGTCCTTGTGTGTGAATGGCATAATAAACAGAATGGCTGTTTTAGAAAGACAGCTTGAACAACTGTTAAAGAAGTCTTACCAACAGTAGACGCTAAATCATTTGGCATGTAATAAAAACTGCAAACCATTTTGTTGAACTGCAAAATTCTTGCATTCTTCCTTAATCTGAGGCACATCTGATTAGCACTGTTACCAACCTTTCACACTTTGCCCCATCCCCCCAAAAAAAAACCGTACAGATTTCTTATTTTTTTAAGTAGACTGTGTTAAATGTTGATGGATTTTCATTCACACAGACACATAAAGACAGACAGACAGACAGACAGACAGACAGACAGACAGACAGACAGACAGACACACACACACACACACACACACACAAACAAACAAACAAACCCTCTATACCAACTGCCATGTCCAAACTGAATGCACAAAAACAGAAACCTACTGTACACAAAAGCCTTCAGCTGAGTGTTGACCCACGATGTTTCTATGGTAATTTAGTGCTATTGATTTGCAGTGGCGTGTGGTAAAGTGGCAGATTGACAGCGGTGTGCAGAGAGCAGAGCCCGGTGCTGAGAGGCCCTCTCTCTCTCGACTACAGGGTAGCTTTTAGCTGCACCTCATGCTGTGTTTTTCAAAGGAGCTTCAAACTGGGCCTGAATCCTAAAACTGACAAACAGTGAACACAGCAAAGACACATCAGCGTACAGCAGATGAGGACCTCTTATATTGATTGTGGTAATATACTGGATTGACTGGACAAAATGTGATGGGTGGAATTGACGCTGTGGGTTGATGCATCAGGAGAAATGTCTGCACTGCGTGTTCATTTAAAATGTGTGTGTGTGGTGTTCTCAGACGCACTGTGATCGATGGTGTCTTGAAAGAGCACCGGGCTCATGGGCACGTCAGGTAACAGTCCTTCAGTTGGGTCTCCATGAATTTCTTGAGACCCCTCATGTCCAGTCGGTTGTCTTACATGGGAGACTCACTTGGGAAATCACCTGACACACACAGAGAGAAACAAACACACAAACACATTCTTATCTCCAGCTGTATTCATCAATCTGTCAGTTAAGATATTACAATCAATAGATTCTCTAAATGATTATTTAACCTCAGAACATCCTCTATTCCATCATCTTATCTGTGGGGCCATCTCTACATCATTATGTGTTCACTAATAAGTGCACCGGATATTGGCGGTTGTTTGTCGGTCTCCATGTCACCGTGTTATGCAAAGTAGTTGAAGACATCCCGGAAATCAACAACTAGAATTACCGCCTCGCTGTTTTCTGCCATCCATGTTTATGTGGGCTTGTGCTTTAAATATGGATGTTGCTGCACTGTCAAGGTGGGCACCCAAAATTACTGTCACCAATTCAGTGTCTGATCAAATGTCTCTCCTTCTGTTTCAGAGATATGATGCTGAGTTGTGGCCAGAAAAGAGTTTTTGCACAACATTGTGATGTCACACAAAACTGACCCTTGACCTTTTGGATATCTATAGTGATCACTTCATAATTTTGTATTTTTTTATCTCAATTTTTGAATTATGGCAAAGCATGTTTTGCGAGGTCACTGTGATCTTTGACCTCTTACGACCAAAATGAAATCAGTTCATTCTTGAATCAAAGTGAAAATTTGTGCAAAATCTGGGGAAGTTCCCTCAAGGCCTTCTGAGAAATCATGTTGATGAGAGCGGACAGACGCAACGTCACAGCAACCTTGACCTTTGACCACCAAAATGAGTTCATTATTGAGTCTAAGTGGACATTTGTGCTAGATCTGAAGAAATTCCTTCTTGGCCTTCTTGCAAATTGCATTCATGAGAATGAGACGCATGTTAAGTCACAGCGACCTTGACCTTTGATCAACAGGTCCCTAAATGTGGTCTGAAATTATTGCATTAACGAGAATGAGATAGACGAGGTCTTGGTGATTCTTGACCACCAAAATCTAATCAAATCATCGCTGAGTCCAAGGGAATGTTACGCCAGAGTAGAAGAAATTCCCTCAAGGCGCATGAGAGTGAGACAAATGGATGAATGGACAAACGTATGTATGAAGGAACATCCCAGAAAGATAATGCCTCAAGTTACAGCTTTGGAAACCTTTGTCATTTCTCTTAAAATTAATATTTATTTTCAGACTGTTTGTTTACAATTTGTCTTTTTCTCTTTCTTTAAAAATCTATTAACTGTTAATAGAGTTTACTTATCAACCTTATATACCGTAAACACCTCAAAAATCTGGATAAACCCATTGAATGTACAACCTTGCTTTCGAGGAAGTACCTATAGTAACTTTTTACGTTGCTTATTGAAAATGGCAACAAGAGGTACGTGAATTATTAAACTTTATAAAACAGAGTTTCACTTGGCCAATCAGGGTGAATCCAGAGCATTTCAATTAGAGAATAAGATGTTCTTCTCTGTTGCATCCCTTTTTATGAGTTAGGCTGATAAAGTGGATTTATTTTGCATTAAGATCTTGCCTAGAGCAGCAAGTTTATTTGCACAACATATTAGCACTTAATTGGAATGATAAAAAACATGACAGTAAAAAAACAAGGGGAGAAAGCAGATGCAATCAATAATATGCCGCTGAGATAAAAATGCCAAAGAGGCTTATATCAACTTCTCACCTCGAGACAAACAAAAACAAATCAAACTGAAACCCAATATCACCACTATCACAGGCAACCAAAACCACAAGGCAATTAAAAAAACAAGAGAATATTAACAGTATCCATAAAAAAAAGATAATTACTTGTATGTCATCAAAAAGGAATATAATAATAATGATCATACTAGTGTAAGTTTTAGCCAAATTGATCTGGTTTCAGAAAAGCTAGGCAAATGATTTAATAAATTAGACTGTTTGATAGTTTGAGATCTTAATAAAGAACAATAACACACTTGAACGCAAAAAACCCGCTTAAATTCCCGCTTGAAAAACAATCTGACATTTACAAGAAATGATAATAATCTCTCTAGTTGATAACAAGGAGCTATTCTCAGGCACACACATTATTGTCTGCAAGAATAACATCAAATGTTCAATTTCAATGCAGCACAAACAATATAATGCGACACAATTAACACTGTAGCCTGTGTTTAGTGCTTTAAAATGATTATATAGCTCTCCAACTTTACGCTAGAGCAGGAAGAGTGTGAACAAAAGACTTCTTTGTCCTCCACATATTTTATTTTCTTACATAAAACATACTAAAATGTAATTGGTAGGCCTTGAAATAAGTAAAAGATAAAGCATTGGTGTTACTTTATACCATTATCTGCCTCTTTATTAGCATTGATTAGAGCGTCGAATGTAAGCTATAATTATGTTAAAACTGTAATAACTTTGGACTTGATTTCAATTGAGCCATTAGATCCAGTCAAAAGATTTTCCATAAAAATGTCAACCCAGCCCTGATGCATTCTCTATAAGTTGATCAATAATTCCATTTAGAGTGGAAACTCTCTCACGAATGCCATGCTCATATCAAGATTTAGCTATGTGTTATTGTAGTAGAAATTATGTGTAATCTATGTTTATACTGTGGAGTGGATAATACCGAGGAGATTACACACAAAGATAGATGGGACTGCGGTGCTCACACAGTATTGATATTCAAATATCCAGCTGATGATATCATGAGTCTGGGCAGACAATAATGTGGAGGGAGCAATGAAACAACTTGATTGAGCGAGTGAGAGAAGAAAATATACACAAAAAAGGAGAGACAAAGATGCTGGTTACCTGAAGCACTAAAGGATCCAGCCTGCGGATGGTGCTTTTTGTTTAAGGGAAGTCTGGGGCAGCTCTCAGCAGGCCCTGAAACATCCAGAGGGAGATTATGGGGAGGTTGATAAAAAAGCAAATATATAATTGAGTTTATCCTCATATAAATAAGCATTGATTTTCAGGGGGAAGCAGGGGACATGCCCAACTTAATATTGAGACACGTGCATTTGTCCCTGTGGATAAAAAAAAAAAAAAAAAAAAATTGCTTATAGAAACTTTAATATGAAAATCATTTTGAATATTAAACTAAATAACATATTGAAACAGATTAGTTTATATTTTGAACGAGCACGCTTGTTATACATCACCACAGGAACTAAGATAGAAATCTCTTGCTGCAATGGTTTATCTGTACATCCCACCTCCAGGCTTAATGGAAGGAAATTGATAATTTAACTACAGAATGTAGCACAGGAAAAAGTATGGAATCATTCATTTTTTCTCGTCATTTATGCTTATTATTATTATTTTTCCCGTAAATGTTATTTTTTTTACTTATTTATTATATATTATTGATCATTTTTACTTTTTTGTATCACCATTACCATCTCCCTCACATTATTATTATTATTATTTTATTTGTTTACTTTTAGTTACCTTTTTAACACGATTTTCATTATCACTATTACTATAAAGGAAATTGTATTTACCCGTGTATATATAGAACTTCAATCAATCTCTGTATGCCCATGGAAATTTTAATAAACAAAAACTGTAAAATAAATAATGTAGACCCATACTTGATAACACATGATGAGTTCTGCTAAGGTTGAGGACTGTGAGAGACTCAGCTTCTGAAGTCAGGACCAGGAAAGAGACTGGTCTTGACTTCAGCACGACAGAATACAAAACTGTTAAAGGGTAGTTTTCCTTTCCCCTCATTGTTTATGTGACTGTTTTCAGCTCAGTTTTATAGCCCCTAAAACCATACACAGCCAGAGAGTGACGATTTGCTCCCCTCTTTGCCTCATAGTTAAAAAAAAAAGTTTCTCTAAAGTTGTTGCCCTAATACAGAAATACTGTAAAATATAGTAAAATGATTATAGTAAATCAAAGCCGACAAAGATTAAGAGCACATAATAATGGAATTTGGAGGGCTGGAAGCAAATAGATTTTGTGTAACTTTTAGTTTAATGAGGCAAAGTGCCAAATACTTCCTCAGTCTATGGCAGCTGTGAACAGTTTGAGCACAAGTTCAAACTTTAAAAAAAATGAGCCAAAATTTGTCTTGTGTGGGAAGAAAAGCTTTAACAGCATAATAAAGTTTTAAGTTTGCCTGAGTCAGAATTTCTCCAGCGGGCTTCACCTCCTCCTTCATCCTCTGTTGCCTTTGGTTGATCATGGTTCTGCAGCCTGATCTGGGACTCCTGCGTGTGGGGACAGTCTGTTCAGGTTTTGTTCCTCTTGTAAATGACATAGATTTCAATGTTATACAGGTAAAGAAAAATGAAGGAATAACATGAAATGCATGAGGAACGGGCATACATCAATGAAAGATAAAGGACAGTAACAAAGCCTTTTCATGTTGTCCACTTCACAAATTCAAGAGGCAAGGCGACTCTGTAATTATTTCCTGAATGCAACATGGCTAAAAAGCAAATGTATCGTGTTTCTTTCTGGCAACAGAATGAGCAGGCACAAGATGACAAGAGCAGAGAGAGGAAGACAAGAACAAATAAGGGGCTGGGAGAGGAGAGAGACGAGGACAAGTGGCAGAGGTAAGACGGACCAGGGAAGGTTGAAAGGAGCACAACAACAGAGATGAAAGACTGCCAGAAAATTGAAAAAGACTGAAAGGAGACAAGAGGTGAGCTGGAGAGGGAGCGAGCGATGAGTGGTGAGAGCAGGGAAAGTATAAAAAAGCCAAATGAAACCAAAAAAGAGAAAGAAACAAAGAGAAATTGAGGGAATCTGAAAAAAATGAGATGGGGGAAACATTTTCAGGCAGCCTTTCAGTCAATCATAATCTCCTGGGTGTTGGATATGAGAGAGAGAGTGCAATTTTGCAGTGGTTATCATTATCATCACAGCTATAATCATAATCAGGGTAATTCCAGTGTGGGGAGATGGAAAGGCGGATGGCAAAGGGTGATGGAGGAGGATAAAATGTCAGATAGGAGGAACAAGGACATTACTGGGTGTAACCATGGCGAAATGCACAGAGACAGGGGGTACAGTTGGTAGATGAGAGTGAATGAAGGACAGAAAGTGTAGAAAACAGACAGATTGAGGCTCTTTTAATTAAATCAGGTGCAATTACCATGTTCACAAAGCCTGGGTTGATAACAATAATGTTAGTTTTCAGCGCACCACAATGCAGTGTAAAAAATAGAAAACATAATAAGGATGTTTGGTAGCAAAAACAGAGGCCTGAATCCTTTTCATTTCAATGACCCTATTGAAACAACCCTTTTATCATTACATATTGTATGTGTCTCAATGACAGACTGTTCTGTAATGAAAAAGTACAAAGAAAAATACATTTCTGTTTTTCAAACAGCACTGGAGAACTTTATTTGTAATGTAATGAACCACACAACAAAATAAATACAGACATTCTGAAATTATAGCTATTGAAAAATAGGGCATATGACTAAATAGGGAAAGTGTATATTTAGGAGAGAAGTGAGTTGCAGTAGCAGTGAGAGGAGAGGACTTAGAGTACATTAGGGAAGGTCATACTGACCAGAATGTGGGAGTCCTCCCTCCAACAGGGGGCTCCATCGACGCCAGCAAACACACGTCCTACAAGCTGAGATGCACACATGCACAAACACATGCACATGCACCCACACCCACACCCACACACAGCAAAATTCGATCAGGAACAATGTAAGGATACAGAATCTAGACTGTATATAAAGACGGACAACATGACAGTTGCTCCAAAGTGTAACATTTCAATCTGGATTGCCCCCTAGTGTCTGCCTGCAGTATAGGTCATAAAGCCCGCCCCTCCATGCTAGTGAATGGGACATAGAACAAACTAAAAACTCAAATCAAATAAATTTTTCCCAAAGACAGTTTCTGACGCTAAAGGTAGTTCTCATCGCCCTGATGTTTGTTAAAGAGATCGTTTTTATGGTAAGCACCCAAAATTATTGTCACTAATTCAGGATGTGGTGAAAACTCTCTACTTGCGTTGTCCCCGTACGACTTGAGTAATGACCAGAAAAGTATTTTTGCTGAATATTAGGATGTCCCAGTGAAGTTGTCCTTCAACCTTTTATCCTATTTCTGATTTGTGTAAAATTTTGTCTAAAATTATGACTTCTTTTGTTACAGCCTAAAACGTGTTTTGTGAGGTCACTGTGACGTTGACTTTTGACCATCAAAACTGAAATCAGTTCATCCTGTAGTTCAAACTGATGTTTGTGCCAACTTTGAAGAAATTCCCTCAAGGCCCTCTTGAGATTTTACATTCACAAGAATAAGACGGATGTATGGTTTTTGTATTAATGCCAAAACCTTCATGCATGCAGCTGGATGCAGAATACACAGTATGTAGATTGATAGATGCAGATTGCTCTACAGTTGTAGGATATGTGAATAGAGACCCATCCAACACGCTAACACACATTCAACAGCAACACCAGATATGCCAGGATAACATTTGTTTGGGTGCTTTTAAAAAAAAAATATATATATTATTTTGGATTTTTAGTTCTAGCATTAGATGCTTTTCAGTTTTACAGCCTGCTGTGACCTGTTGCCTTTTGGGAAAGTGTTTTTACTTCTTTTTACTAATATGAAAATAGTTCACCAAAGTTGCCAATGGGCATAACTACTGTCTTTTCAAAGTAAATGAACTTGTACAGAGCTTACACTGAACTATAGCTTCTGTGTAACATTACACCCCTGTTTTACAGTGATCTTACACACACCTACACACAGACTTGCACTTGCGCCCTGACCAAAATGCTCTCACTTACCACGAAAAAAATGTAAGGTTCTGTTGATTGTGGCGACAACAGAAGCCGCAGTCCAGTGGTGGCTGGGAGCCAAAGTGGTCAGGTGCAGGTATGTTAAGGTCATCCAGGCAGCACAGCAGGTGTTTCCTGCCTGCTGGCACAAACACGCCTTTGGCTCTCTTTCGATTTGGCTCTCCATGATGGCCTGGATGTTTTTTTAGAGGTGTGCTGGACAGTGGTTGAGACACAAAGGGAGAGACAAAGAGATTCAGGGAGAAATAGATAGCTATAGTCTTTTTCATCAAGCAGCCTGTTGCACCAGCTGTTTAAACCTTGGCTGAGAATGAGGGCTTTTTAAAATAAAAATATACATATTAAAACAAAAAAGCTCAATTGTTACTACATATTAACACCTAACAAGTACTAGGTGTAGCTGCTGCATAAAAGCTGGTGAGAATCACACAAATTGACCTAACAGTGAAAAAAAAAAAACATTTGGCATGCTCACTATCAAGAGAAGAGCCAAATTGGACAGCTATCATTAGACAGTGTTTCAATCCAAGGCTAAACTGCAAAAAAACCCTCTAAGACATAATTTGATTGCTTGCTCTATTGACACTGTTGTTTCTGTAATTAGTGTGATGCTGCTGTTATTTTTTTGATGATTTTTTAAATGTTTTATTTATGATTGTAGGCAACTTAAGTGTTTCTCAGTAATTCATTTGCACTTTAAGGGTTTTACTGACTTCTGGTGTGCCCTGATTTCATGAACTGCAACTTTTTAAACAAATTTATAGCTACTAAGAACTTTGCAAGAACTAAAACAGATTTTATATTTTAGAGACAACAAATGTCCAATAATTAAGTCAGTAAAATTTTCCTTTTTTAAAAATATAATACCGAATCAGTGTAACAACAATGATGTAATCGAACAACTGAATTCAAACAAATATTAAAGAGTCAAAAATGGCATTTAACCAATGAGGTGTTGAATTGTTTTAGTTACACTAAATGTCACTAGATGAAAGTATTTTGTTAGATCAACAACCATAAATAAATAACCCAAAAAATTGAAACAAGTCTGTAAGAACATCAGTTTAAACCTCACAGTACCTCCAAACTCTCTTTTTAAACTAATACTTTAGTGAGTCAGTGTTCCTAGAAGGCACCCAAAATATTCAATTTTAGAAACAAATGGAGGCTTTGGAGGAAGGTATTAAAACGGGTGTGGGAGCAGAAGAGTGAGGGAGGAGGAGATGGATTGATACGGGCAAAATGATTCAAGCCAGGTGAAATGCATCAAATTGGAGAAGATAAGGGGAGAATAAGAGAAATCGAGCTATTAAAAGAGGTGCATGGCTCTGAGGAGGAAAAAAAAACGGAAGGAAGGGGGAGAGCGAAGCACTCACAGAAGCTAGAGAGAGAAAGATGAATAGACATGCGGATGAACAGAAGGAAGGAGAGTGGATGAAGGATAGAAAGTTGGAAAAGGCAGAGAGAGAGAGAGAGATAGACAGAGAGGGAAAGCAGGTGGAAGATTCATGGAGA
The DNA here is from genome assembly GCF_008729295.1 of Plectropomus leopardus. Classification (NCBI taxonomy): domain Eukaryota; kingdom Metazoa; phylum Chordata; class Actinopteri; order Perciformes; family Serranidae; genus Plectropomus; species Plectropomus leopardus. The sequence continues at coordinate 6,968,966 of NC_056485.1, read as the reverse complement.
GCACTTATCCCGAAATATATATGAATCCGTGGCAGGAAATGAGACAGATGCAGAAAAGAGAGGAGGGAAAAATGGCAGGGGGAGAGCTGCCAGGTTAGAATGGCTCTTGCTCAGAGTAGTTGCCTGGGAAAGTTTGGTAGTAATGGTGATGGAGGTGGAGGAGGAGGGTGGGGGGAGTGGACCATGTGGAGGGGATTGTGGTGACGAATGGTGATGATGGTGACGGTAGTAAAGGTGGAGGGGGGGGGGGGGGTGATGAGTGCCTCCATCATCCCTGGCTCTCTAATAGCCCTTCATCAGAGCTGTCCAGCACTGACGTGACTCAGCCTAATTGCGGCGCCTTGGAGCAACGCGTCACTTTTACTCTAATTGTAGTGAAGCCGAGATGGAGGCTATTCAGAGTCGCCACGTGGCCGGATGGAGGCAGATGCTCTCTCCCGCACACACAAAAAGAAGCAGCACACGCACACCCAACACCTGTACTCAATCACCTTTGGACCTTGGCTGCATCTCATGCTGCGAGTGAGGGCGGCTTGTCCTGAGCTATATTTGTCTGACAGGTGAGATGTGTGTGCATGTGTGGGCGAGTGTGTGCATCTATAGATTTGTCCATGACAGTGTGTGTGTGTGTGTCGCCTATTGGACACTGAATACTGTCCATGTAGTGGTACAACAGGAAAGACAAGGACAAGGAGCTGCTTAGAAATAGTTTTTAAGGGTCCAGCCATTTAATTATAAATTGCCATAAAGTTTGGGACTCGAAAGATATGCAAATAACTGGTTGAAAGCAAAAGAGATAAAGACATCCAAACTTTTAGTCCAAAGTATTTGTAAAGCTCCACAGACATCAGATCCTTCATTTTTCATAACACATCAGATATCATCACCTTGTTTGCGCCTCCCTACCTCGTAAATGCCAACATCTTTCAGTTTCCCAAGTTTGTAACACAGACGTTCTATCAAATAATTTTAACTTTCAGCTACCTCCCTTTTTGCCTGTAGGTTATTGTATATGTTCTTTTGTTTTACTGTATTGTAGCACTCCAAGCTTAGAAATCCTACACTTCCTGTTTTAACATCACTACTACTTTGTATTTTACATATAAAGCAATGTTTTATGCATTTGTCCTTGTCAAATAAACAAGTAAATGAATAAATATCCAACTGATACAGTGTGAATACTATATCATGGATTTTGGGGGAACTCACTTTTGGCTAAGATTTTTTGGTAAATCCAAAATTTGCGAGTAAATCCCTTGTTTATATTCTGGCTACAAAATTGAGAAAGAATTAAATAAATCTGTTACAAACTGAGGGGGATAGGTTTATGAATTTGCACATGGTGATGGCATGAATAGCATGAAGTATCTTTGTTGAGGTGAATTAGTGACGACTGATGAATCATCCTCACGCATGAATCATGCATCAGTCATAGCCTAATTTTAAGCATGATCACTGATGATGAAAATACAGAAAATAGCAAAAACAGCACTAGCCAAGCTCCCCCTGGCTCCGCTGTGATTCGCACCCTTCCATTATGACATCATCAGGTTACACCTTACAGGTGCCCTATGGAGATTTGTTAACGTTCGGTCTTTTTCTCCAAACACATTGTCTGTATACTTAAAGTCTAACAAAACATGCCGAGTGCTTTTCTGCACTCTTTTTTAACATGATAAACTGCGCATAATCTACATCAATATTTGCCTCCGGTATCCTCTTGCGCTGCCTGTATTTGTGGATTGCAGTATTTTGTGGCATGTTACTGTGGGAGGGTGACACAGGACTGGATTATTGCTCCTGTCCTATCCTGGAAGAATGACTCTCTCCAAGTCACATTCCTGTTCTGTGTTTTCATTTAAAGCCTGGAACTCAATATTCAAACATAAATATTATATACATTATATACATTTACATTGTAGCACAATGCTGAAATCTGCTGAAAATCCTGAAAAGATGTCAGCCTCTAGTTATCGCCACTAACTGTCGATCACCAGAGTAGCATGAATCCAGTGGTAATTGCACCTTATGTAAGACCTTGTGAGACATTGCTTCATCGCAGTTTGAGTGGTCAAAAGCTCCATATAGGAGTCATTTCTCCCACTCGAACAGGTGCAACAAAGCTTACAGCACAGTGGGGGACATGTCAATCAGGTTTGCACACTCCCACAGAGACCAGAGAAGAGGTCTAATCATCCAGAATAAGTACAATTTCATGTGCAGTGGTACCATAGATGTGCAAGGTCTTTCCTGCTCAAGGAGAAGCCTTAAAAACTCTGCAAAGATGTCCTTATTCTAAAAAGACAAAAAGAACAAGAGCATGAACCTGGCGTACATAAGCACAAACACACCTCACATTAGGGCACCAACATGTGACAGAGACCGTGAGGGCAGTACGCTTGGGGTTATCCAATCACTGGGTGCTGACCCAACACCAAAACCTCAACCAGGAAGTTGTAGTGACCTGTGCCCATACATAATCTTATACAAAGGAGTGCTGCAGGAAAGAGCAGCGGATATAAGGAAATGGATGTGCTGCAGATATTTATGATTAGATTATATCACATCATATGCGCGCTTTCCATTTCAATTTAAGAGCTCAATGCGCTTTGGCTGCAGGAACTGGCGCCTGTTGGATTTTTTTTAAGTGACATTTTGTACACTGTTTAGGGAAAACCGTCTCTGATAAGCAGTCGGTAAAGTAACTAAACTGACAAACGGGGAAATGGATGAAAGGATGAGCGGAAAGTGGGATGAGATGAGACGGGGAGGATAAGAGGGGAGGGATGAAAGCATGACAGGAGAGAGAAAGACAGAAGAGATACGGGATGAAGGGTAAGAATAGAGAGAGACAGATGAAAGCATGAGGGGGTAACAGGGATGACACGATGAAGAGAGATAGGTAAAGCGGAATGAGAAAAAAGGAAACGATAACGGGAGAACAGACAGGAGGGTGAGGAGTGAAAAAGGAAGGCAGAGGAGGTGATGCATATGGGGATGAGAGAGAAATGGGTTCACAGGGGTGAAGAGGGTAGGGAGACAAAACAGGATTAGAATAAAACAATCGACTCATCCCAGAAAGACAGAAAATATCTAAACGTAAAAGTAAAGAATCAGTCTGACGTCACTGATCATTTTTTAAAAATAGTTTTAAAAAGGAAACTGATGATTTTAACAAATTAAAAACTTAGTAAAAGTATTGTTTAACAAACTCTGTGTGTAATTATGACTTGTTTTTTGGCCATTTTTCATGTCCCACATTTTAATTTAAGTACTTAAAAAAGCATAGTCCCTGGGTTGAGGGTGTGACGGTTCATTTGAAGTTGGAAAAGCTCAGATACACCACTCACAGCTCACTTAATAAATTCCCCAAAATATGGCAACCACTCCTGGATGGCTGCAATAATGTTTTCACTACAAAAAATATAACTTAACTGCCTGAAACTGATAACCACAACTTAGAATTTCTGTAGAATCTTTATTTTATTCATTTATTTAATTTCAGTATATAAGCTGGTTTGTTGCTTCATTTTATTATTTTCTATTTATTATTGTTATTAGTTTTATTATCTATTTTTGTTATTGTTGGGGTGGGATGCAAATGTTGACATACTGTTTAATGTACATTATAATCTTTAAAAGCTAATCAAATATTTTAAACCATATGAAAGAAACCATATAATAAAAAAAACTAACTTACTAACAAAAACATAGCTTGAAAAAGTTTTAATGCTTTTGTAAAGATATAAAGACTGTTCTTTGTACTACTGCACTGCTTTTATTAAGGATTGTAGTAATGTCTACTGTTTGGAAACAATATCACCAGCCAGGAGTGAAAGCCTACTTGAAATTCAAAATCTTTTTTTTGTTTTTTTTGGCAGTGTGTCCAGGATATTTGTAGCTTCCTCTTAAATACATGCTGCTTTTGGTCTGGTCACTATATTTGTATAAAGTCTCAGCCTCACTGTGTGTTGTGCCCTGAACTATCTGAACATAGCAAAATAAGAAGATAATAAAACGCAGGCAGATAAATACACTGCCGAACACTTCAGTGGAGAACGTGTTTTACTTTTGTATGAGTTTGTACATTTGTTTTTAGTGAACTCTTACAAAGTAAAACTTTAACATCAGTGTGGACAATTCTTCACACTGCTAACGCAACAAGCACCTTAAAGTCCTGGTGCAGTAGAAATAAATAGGTGTGCTGAGATTGTCACACTGCAGAAAAATGTCTTTTTTACCAGCCACGCAAATTTGAAGTATATCCAATTAGGTTTCAAAAGCATGAATAACTGAAAGTATTTTATTTGCTCTGAGACACTGGAGCAACAGACTCTTGTTAGGGGCTAAACTAATAGCACAGTAACCTACACAAATCCTGAGCTGAGCAACGAGCCACCATGCTCCTAACCCAGTAGCCCAGTAACATACCAAACCCCCTCTTGAGCAGTAACTGCCTGCAGGCCGGGTAGCTGATTTGTGCTCTTGTAGTCCTCATACTGTGGTAATTTGACCAAAAAAAAGTGTTACATAATAAAGTACACCAAAAAAAAGCAATTGGAAGAGGTTCTGCGTACAGGACACACGCATTCACAATGTCAGTGATTCTGTATATGGAGGTGAGGCTGGCGACTGTGGATAGGCAAGCCTGGCAGCAGGTGGCTGTCAGCTAGTCGTGCTGGGTACACACACACACACACACACACGCACAGACTCACATATATACGCATACTCCACCTGAGGTCAGGTACACAAGGCCAGACGGTCACTCACTTGGCAGTATTGCACCAGCCTTTTGGCAGCTTATCTTCTGAAGAGGACCAGGTTTTTCTTCTTGGAGTCCACATGGTGCAGGTAAAATAGTGTCCTGGAAGAGTTCAGAATGAAAGAGTTCAATGCATAAAAAGTTCAGACAATGTTAGTGTCTGCCAAGGAAATGATTCTAGTTTGTTGGACAAATAAGCAGCAGCACAGTATATTATTCGCAGCCTGTGGTGTGTTTACTGTGAGATTTTGCTCTTTAGTAACATTTAGTGACAGCTGTGAGAATCCTCAAAATATGGGCTAACTTGAGTCGTTCTCCACAGCCCCCATTTACAGAAGAGGAAACACAAACATTCACAGAGATGTAATCCATAAGCACCCCCAAAACACATGTGCTAAAGATTATTTTCCATCACGTCTCATGGTCGTCATGCTGTGTGTGTATTAATGTTTGTGTATGTGCAACTTCGGTCGATTCAGTGGTCTTGGCAGCCATATACAAAGCATGAAAGATAAATGAGCAGAAAGGCTGGCACGACAGGTGGTACTGGCCAACTATGACACTTACTGCTACCACTTAAGAGGAAGCGCCTTTCCTTTTTCATGATATCAAGGTATATTTGGAAGCTTGCTTTTAAATTAAGTCATAGCTTTAAGGTAATTTTAGAAGCCTTTGGAGCCAACAGATTTATCCGCGTCCAGACTCTGGTAAAAGAGGCCAAATGAATGACCCTGTCAGTCTCCTTCACAGCACTATAGTTGTGATATCGGTACAAAATATAACAGTGACATATTTCTGAAGAGAAAAAAAGAGAATTAACCTGCATAAATGTTTTTTTTAGCCACACTTATTACTCGCCTTACAGCTTAAATGCAGAACCTGTTGGCAAACAGTTGCTTATTTATATTTCTGATTGGTAACCAGGTAACATTCACATTGCTTTGGAGTTTTTTTCTGGCTGTCTGATGCATGAAGGTACATATTACTACATTTGAGCTCTGTTGGGTTTCCACCAACCCCTGAAGGATATAACCAGCAATGATCTGCTAAATGCTCCCCTATAGTATGTTTAGCTTGTTGTTAACGTTGTTTGGCTGCCAATTGGTGTTTAGTAGTGGTGTTAACTTTTTTTCAGGATTTTAATTGGCCAACATCTACTTCTTCTTTAAGTAGCTTTGGAGTTACAATTATATCGCCGCCTGTTGATTTAGCAGGCTGAGACGCAGGGATTTTTTAGATAACAAAGGGGCAAAAACAGTGTTTTAAAACATACCCATGTCTGGACGAAGCCAACAAAACTAACACCGTTGGGCAAGTAGTCTACAGTGGGGTTATCTGAGCTTTTTAACAGAAATAGCTGCCTGCTGTGGTTGAAAATTACACTGATGAGAGCACTGAGTGAACCTAAAAAGTAAAGATGTGGGCTGGAAAATCAAAATAATAATAGTTATTAACGCACATTAATCTCTGTGAGTTAATAACGCCGAGTGACCCCTGTAGAAGTACTCATCTGACCAACTGTCAAGATGAAAATATTGATTATAACAGCTCTGAGTAGTGCTTGCAGTACTGCAGCAACGTGACTCATGTTGCCAGAGCCACACAAAATAGAGCACCTCATGCAGAGAGAAAAGTGAAAACCTGAGTAGTTCAAGAGCTTTAATATGCCTTTGTTGTGCTGCCAAAGTATGCAGACTTCTACTAACCCGCTGATGGGATCAGTCACACACACACACACACACACCACACATGGAAACAAAGGAATGCAAAGCTATGAAGCAAAAAAAGTATCTCCTTATATGCTCTGCTTAACTTAACCAAAAACAAGCTCAACTTCTCTCTAAGTTTTCAAATAAAGAAAGCAAACAGTGGTATGAGAGTGACAATAATAGCATAAAAGGTCGACTACAAACATTAGATGTTCCACGTTATTCCGATTTCACAGACATAATGAGGGAAATCTCTTCAGCATGATGCAAATGAAAAAGTTAATGGGTGGATTGGGATCAAGTCAGTCTCGATATGTGATATTCTTGATTTAGTTATCTAAAATATCATCTAGGTAGCAGACAGAGATGACTCCACACAGACAAAATTAAAGTTCAAGTCTCTGAATACTTCTCAAAATACTTCTTTTACATGGTCTGCTTCAGCCTGTGGAGAGACAAATCAATACAGAGAGGACCTGATGGAAAGAGGAGAGCTAGGATACCAAGAAGAAAGAACAAAAACATGATATACTGGAATGGATCAATTTGTTTGCAACTGTGGTTGTTTATATACAAAGTATACTGTATGTACTTTACAAACAATACAGACTGGATTGCAGCTTTTAGGGGGGCATATTACTTTTCCAGAAAGTATTCTCAAAAATAACATGAAAAATGGCTTGTAGACTTTTTAGGTCGTTTGTGCAGGCACCTTGTTGCGACTCATATTCCCCTGAACTGTATCGCGACAATCTCTGGTGATCATGGTATTAATGATGGAAGCAAAACAAGAAAGTCTGGTGACGTAGTAAGTGCGACAAAAAGCCAATGTATTTGCAGTCACAATGTTGGAGGGTTACAGCAGATGGCACTAGAAATAAAGGGGCTGGTTCAGCTCAGGTGCTTTTCACCTTTTTGGGTGCGCTCAAATGGATAGTTGTCGACTATTTTCATATGGAGAGTGGTTATTATTGATCTCTCATTGAGGCTCTTTTCAATAATTGCAGAATTATCATTCCTACCAATATCTTTCTCAATATATTTTGACCAAAGTCCAATTGTGGATGCCTCTGTGACACAAATCACTTATCCCCATGTTCTACAACAATGTGCCAGCTATTTAGCCATTTGGAAAGTGTATACTAGATTTTACTACATGTGTTGTACCCCAATGATATGATGCAATATGACGCTATGACTTCTCTTTTATACCTCCGTGGTAAGGAGGTGAAAAAGTTGGATTGATGGGTCAAACAAACAGAAGACTTTTACCCAGGAGACCACTGTTTGTGTCCCGGGTGAAACCAAAAGTCAGTGTTTATTATTGTAACTTACTTTCCTATGTAACTTAACAAATGTACTTAATTTAACCCAAATCTCGTTTTCTTTAAGCTAACCAATTAGCTATGTCAAAACCTAACAAAACTGCAATGGTACCACAATGTAAAATAGTAGTTATTGCATGTAGCTTGAGTTCTATAAAAATGTGCAGCTGTTTCCAGTACTTTCCAACAGTCATATATATTATTTAGGTAGCAATTGGCAACCTATATTGTCATTTAGGTATAAGGACGTATTGTTTTTAACAGGATTACAGTTCTTAGATAAAACTTACTTGTACAGTTTGTGTAAAAGTAGTCTCTTGTGATCAATTCACATGGACCAAAAAGAAATTGCAATGGTGCACTCAGTAGGAAACTCCACTGTCACGGTGAAAAAAATCCAGCAAAATATGCAAAATTGATACGAATCATGACTTGACATGACTAAATGGGAATTATATAATTAACGTGGTTATTAAATATGTAGAATTAAATTATTATATTATGGTTAAAGTGGAAGTCTGATAACTGTGCTTCTGATATGAACAAGAGCGAAGCAGCAGTGTAACAGAACGTGTCCAACAAGGAGGGGATTTGTGTTTTAAACAACTGCTGATATATGTGGAGAAGTTGTCATTAATTGATGGGAGTGTCTTTCAGACAATGAAAGGCAGGTTAAGCTTGATTTAAAACTCCCTCCATCATTTAATCATGTAAAACACACAAACATGGGAGTGATGTGTTGGCTGTCACTTTGTTTCATTTCTAATGTGAGCCAGACTGTCAGCTAAATGGATCAAGTCACTTGGATGTTCCGGCTCCTTTTCCGTTTTGAGCTATTAATCTTATTCTGTCTTTGTGCTTCTGCCTTGTAGGATTTTCAAGACAGAAACCACACAAAAGCTTCAGTTTGTTTCCTTTGGACAACTTGGAGAACAAAACAATTTCTTGTCAGTGTATAAAATCATATGAAACCTGGCACTTATAACACAGCATACGCTGGCCAGGTTTCCATTCTCACCTGTTCAGGCAAGGAGATTTTCCCTGTGATGATGAGTGTGGGAACACTGTTATCATCTGTGACAGAGTTGTCATATTCACAGTTGAGTCTACAGTTCCTGTACTCCTCATCTGGTTTCTCATCTAAAGAATAAAGAGGAGAAGCAGAATGTGTGTGGCAGAGGAAGTGAGATAAAGTACAAACACCAGTAATGATTACACCTCAACACACTTTCTGGGAGCACTTACAAAAGGGACTACCTCACATCGTTGTCCCACAGAAACACACGCTCCATACTTCTCTTTTCATAGGTCTAATAATTTTTCATATACCTGATCATTCCACATTTAAAATATTGTACAGCATGTACTATACTTTACCCCTTGCTCTCATAAATACTGGTCATGTAATACTGGTTACTAGCGTCCAAGTAGGGCTCAGCAATAAATCGAATTTCGATTACAATTTTGGCTTACCTCGATTTTCAAGATATTTGAGATAAAACGATTTTGTGCAGCATGATGAGTTCAACTGCTGCTCTGTTTTGTCTTTTATTTTGTAAATCAAGGGCACCCTTTCCTAGTGCTAGGCCTGTCCAACCACAGTCCAGTGGTTTTCCACCAGTTTCAGCACTGGTTGAAAATAGCCAGTCATGACGCGCTGCCTCTCTGGTTGTTTTGAAACTTCGGTGTCTCATTTTGGATTCAAACAGCATGTGCAGCGAGAGAGAGAGCACAAGCAACAACAAGCACGAGCGGGGGAGCAGACTTGTATGTGCTGGTGATGGTGACAGTGAGGCTGCAGTGAGAGGAGCAGAGAGTATGATGTAAAACGCGGCTGTGTGATGTGTCAAACAGCTTAGGCTATTTGTCAGTGAATAAATACTACAACTCTTAAAGACCTGAGACACGTTCTCTTGTCTCGCTTGCCAGCTAATGATTAAAGTGACAGAGGTCAGCCCTGAAGTTAGCAAGCTAAGTTAGCTTCCCACTGGAAACAGACCAGGCTCCCTTAAGGTGGACTGTTAAGGTGGACCAGCTTTTTTCATTGTACTGACACTCCCAGCTGCTTCTAAACAGATAATGGAGAAATGTCTGTCTGCTGAGTCCCTCCTGAGCTAGTGAAACATCATTGCTCCTTGATACAGTAACTGTTATATATTGCTAAATTGTATTAGTTGGGTTAGGTTTTATTATTATGTGAATGTGAACAAACTATGGTCATGTGCAAGATGTGTTAAAGTCATTGCTGCACCACAAAGCCATCATTGTTTTTTTCAGTTCACTTGTATTTAAGGTTAAAGGACATCCAGTGTCCAGTTCAATAACAATAATAATAAAAATAAAATAATCGTGATTATTATTTTTGTCATAATCAAGTCGCCCTACTTCCAAGGCACATTGTTAGTGAAACATTTTACAAAATCTAAAGTACATTCTTCAGATTTGTTCTTTAGAAAATACTTGAATAGTATATTTAATGGGCAAAATTCCACGACAAACTCACAATTACAATTCATATACAATTTTAGAACCACTCATCTAGAAATCACCAAAATGTCAAGTAAGTTATCAAAATGTCAATATAGTGAAAGTCCTCCCCAGCTTAACATCTGAAAGCATCTTCACATTACTGATGCAAACTTTGGACCTCTAAAAGTCTTTGTTCAAACATGGCATGACATTTCCATATTTTAGTGTCACCCATAACAGGACCATAATGCTATAATGTCCATCATTTTATCCATCACTTCATGCTCATTATTAGCCGACATTTCCAGCTTGTTCCAAACCGAGGAGTGGGACAAGTCGAAAAAACTTTAAATGTGAATGAGATGGAACCAACAGCGGGGAGAGACAGACGAGACACACGGAGGAGGAAATGCAAACACACGTTTGACAAGTAAAACTGTCACAAGCCTTCTGGGACTGAGCCTTTCAGCAAATAAAGGTAGGAGGGGAAGATAAACAAGTCGAGCTGAAAGGAGGAGCAGTCAAGCGCTCGAGCAGGCACACGCAATCACACCTTCTCACACACATACATTCATATATAAACTCATGCGTCTGCTGATGCACCTGCACACATGTTCGCATAAGGAGAGATGCAACAACAAAGCAGATGTTACACTAAGGAGACCAAACTACTCCACAAACCCTGACGGAGTTTAAAATTCAATAACGGGTGAAAAAAAAAGATGCTGAAGAAAAATGGCAAATGAAAGGCGTGTCTATGAATGCAAGCACACACACGCACGCACGCACGCACGCACGCACGCACGCACGCACGCGCACACACACACACACACACACACACACACACACACACACACACACACACACAGAAGTGCCAGCAGGTGATGGCATGATTGATTTATAGATAGATTGGTGGTTGTGTCTCAGCTGTTAAAGCCATCTCATCTCAGTGCATGGACTGCAATGCACAAACACAGCTGGGAGCAGGCAGAGGGGAACAGGTGATCAGAGCGAGAACAGTGCAGAGATAAATATCGAGTCACAGTGATAAGAGGTGGAAGGCATGAAAGGCAATGAATTTGAAGGAAGAGAAACCGGCGGAGCAATTAGAGGCGGGGAAATGGAACAGAGGAGAGGAGGGAGGAAATAAGGGGTGTTAAGGGGATGAATACGATGAATGGATGCTGTGAAAATGGATGGCTGTGTGTGTGTGTGTGTGTGTGTGTGTGTGTGTGTGTGTGTGTGTGTGTGTGTGTAGGTGTGCACAAAAGTGTGTTTTCATTCACTCGTGTAATGGTGACTGTCAGTTTTTTAGTGTGTCTTGGTTAAACCCATTGACTTGTATATGGCCTGCATCAATTTAAAGAAGAACAATGCACTGTCTATTTCATAACACACACTTTTATAACAACACATTTCAGGAAGATGTTTTTGATTGAAGGGAAAACACAAAAGGGCTATTATGTGTATCCATGGTGATAGCTACTTCCTGGCATTTACTTTTTTTGAAGCAGCAGTAAAAGAGCGAGTAAAAGTTGAAGCAATCAGTATTATTGTAGTACAGTCTATCATTGCTGCAGCATTATATTGCTGCAAGCAATGTGCCTCAAATTACTAGTGTGAAATGTCCTGACATTTAGTGTTTGAGCCACACACATGAAGAAATAGCTGACATTACAGCCACTGCACATTTTTCTTGGTTGATTTTCACTGGGACACAGAAAACAGCTCTAGCAAATGGCAGTGGAGGGCATTTGTGATGATTACATGGCACTAAGAAGTAGGAAGATGTCAAAAAAAATTTGGAGAAAGAAAAGTGTGTGGAGCTAAATAATCTTTTAACCACAGAGTTTTTAAAAGAAGTGAACGTGGCCTCTGGGTCTGAAAAATGAAGCCAATGTGAAATGCCTTAAACTTGCATTCTTGCTACTGGCCAGCAGGCGATTCCACCGGCTGCTAAAAGAAGTAATGTCTATGAGAAAATGACCATATTTCCTTACCTAAGTTCACATTTTCTTGATAAGTTTATGATCTCAATCGCTATTTTCTAGTCTTCTTAAATACGGCATGATGTTCATTTTGGATATTATGGTTCCATTTAGAGTAAAACAAGCTATGAGGTAAGTAATACTTTTGAGGCGTCTTCAACATTTTTTAGGCCAAGTACCCCTGACCCAAAAGAGAGATGGAGCATGGTCCCCTACTAAATATACTGCATAAAATTCACTTGCATATTAAACTGGGGGGATGGAGGTTGTCAGGCAGAAAGCCATATCAGCCTCAGGCTGTAATCTTGACCTGTTTTTGCTTTTCAGGCAGGTGAGGGATTAAAAACTCCCCTTTTACAAAGATAAGTTGTTGCAAAAGTTAAAAAAAAAACCAACATGTTGGATTAATGTTAATGTATATTTTCAGGCATATTTAATTTTTAAAAAAAATAATCAAAAAATAATATGGCGACCTCCCTTGCAGTAACTCTGAGGACTCCCAAGGTGTCCTGGACCCTCCCTTGAAGACTCAGGCTTTCAGGTGTAATACTTGGTGACTGATACATTTCTACAGCAGCAAATCTGTCAACCCCAATACAGATGTAGTAATGTCAATGTGTAACTAAAATAGCCATGAATATATTTTTAGGTACTGTCTGTGTTTTCATTGTAGAAATTTGACTCTTTTTTGGGTTGTACTAAAATAAACTTTAAAGAGTTGACTGTTCATTTTTTCCAGGTAAATTCATTTTGTTTTGACTCTGTTCCGTTGGTAGCCATTAGCATCACAATTAAATTTACAATTAATATGAATTACAGATACACCTTAATAACTAAGCTGAGCTTGGGCAATTTTTAAGCTATTAAGTTACCTAATGTAAGTCAAATCCAGCCCTCCCTCCTCCACAGCTTCAAAACTGAGGCTACGTCCACGTAAGTCCACCTTTTTAAAGCTGTATGGCACTAATATTTCAGATGTGACCTATTGCATAGAAAGAGATACAGAAGTAGGGCCTGACACAGATTTATATTCACAGGTGGACAGAGGCTGATTGTATAGCATGTGTTTATACATGCACTGTCTATGTGTGTGGTTGTTCATCGAGGTGAGTGTGGCATCGCTGAGAACAGAAGACTGCAGCAATGAAAGGAGAGCGAGCGTGATAAGAGCACATACATCAGAGTCAGAAAACACCATCAACAGCAGCCAGGTCCAAAACGCGGGCTAACAAACCAATCAGATACCGGCTCAAAGAACGTCTACAAAACAAACTGAAACAAGAGGGAACAGCGAGATTAGAGCTGCTGTCCCAGAGGTGAACGAGACAGGATGAATGCTTGATGAAAAAAACCCAAAACATTACACAAGAGCAAGGCACATAAACAAACACTGTGTTTTTTCTCTCTCTCGGTTTGGTGCGCCCGTTTGAGTCTATGTGCATGTATATTGAGGCATGAGTGTGTGAGTGAATATTTGGCCATAGTAAAAAATGTTTTTGTGAGTGGCGTCCCAGCAGGACAGAGCTGTGTGCCAGCACAATACTGGTTGCAAAACCTGGACAAAGGTCTTGCTGGGAGGGACTACATGAAAAAGAACGAGGGGAAAAAAAAGAAGAAACGTTCAGGTACACCAAAAGAAAATGTTTGGGTGATGGAGAATGAGAGCAAAGGAGGGGAAAAAAAAGAGTAAAGAGAGAATGATAGGAGAAGTAGAAGAGGAAGAAAGATGGGGGGATTTGGCCCTCCTCTGTAGGTCTTGGTATCTCCAGCGAGCAGCACTGGGCCTCAACAGACCACAGACAGAGAGGTGGATGGGAAGGAAACACAGAAGGTAGTGGATGAGAAATTTCTTGCGCTGGCTGGCTGGCTGTCAGACACCTGCCTGCGACTCACCACCCTCCTGCTACTCTCCCCCTCTCCGTCCAGTGGGGAGGAATGAGTCTGGGCAGAAAGAGAGGCTGTTAAGAAAGAAAGGATTCAGGAGAAAGCGATGGGGTTTCCAGGTAATGATGTGCGAGGGCTAAACACAGACACGGTTTTCGAGAGAAAGAGAGCTGGAGGGGGCAGATAGCTCTTGATAGGCAACAGGACACAGGTGTATGAGAGAGGCCTCCCCTCCGCACACACTCCACCTCACTGTCAGAAGGTGATGGTGTATATGAGCGTGTCCAAACTACTGAAGATACTTCACTTCCAATTTCAGTCGACATGCCACTTCTGTCTCAATCTATCTCTCCCGACTGCCTCTTTCAACCTTTGTTGAAATCTCTTTTCTTTTCAGAAGAGCTCCTAGGTCTCCTCTCTCTCTCAAATGTCACTCTATGTTCCCAACAGCATTATTGGTTCACAATAAACCAGTATGAACACATCTTTGTATGAACTCCTCTCCATCACACTGAAGCTATGACTTCCTTTTCAGCATTAGGTAAAGACTGTTTCGTGCAATTATCCTCAGAGACAACATTGTGTCCGTTTTCCTTCCCAACACTGCAGTGTGCATCCGTTTCTCAAGAGCTGGGGTGTTAGACGCACATAGAGCAGTGTCGGCATTTTTTGTTTTTATTTGGAAATTAGTGTTCAGCTGTAGCATGTGCGCACCTTACAAAACTTTGCCTCTGGCTTTTTTTGTTGTTTTTTTGAATTTTTTTTTCTCCACATGATGAACGTGAAAAAAACAAAACAAAAATCTTAGATTTGCTGGGGTTAGTATACTCTGCTTGTGTTTCACAGACCTTTGTCAGGTTATTGCGACTAGTTTGTAGGTCTACAGTAACTTGTCCATAATAATCCCCAGGGATTCTGCGTAGCCTTGCAATATTGTCCAATCACCGCAACTTGGACACTGCAACTTTGAGCAACTTCAGTGGATGCTTGAACTTAAAATTGATGTTTTGCATGTATTAACTCTGTCAGCAAAAATAAAAGATAGCAGTTTATGCTATGGGGAGAAATCAGCATGTTGGCTGATTCCAAATTTCATTTTAAAACCAATATCTGCCGATACTGATGACTTGGTGATATTATGTGCATCCTGAAAACAAAATGCAGCGCGTCCTGTGCTGAACACAAAAAAAGGAGAAAGTGGGCCGGTTTTCTGAAGGATTTGGGGTGAGGGTTTTCCATTTAAATTAATACTATACACCTTTAAAGATATACTATGTCAGATTTATCATACAGAAGTAATCCCCTCATTGTTCACTTATGACCACTAGATGTGTGTGGGTTTTTTTTTTTCTGTAAGGACTTTGCCCTCTGTCTGTATTGTCTACTTTTCTCTTATTTTCTCTGTTTAGGACATTTATTGGAGTGTACCCTTAAAGTGCTTAGTTGAGGTCGGGGCTTTTTGAAAAGTAAGTGACCAGCTGTCAGACCATAAGCAGCAGGCATCAGAGAGCAACAGCTTCCAAAAACGCAACTGTAGCAAGGTGAAACACCAAAAAAGAGTGAATCTGGGGCTGTCTTTTACCTCCACTTTTGTTGGCAAGCTTAAAAACATAGCAGTGACATATTATCACCTCATAAAGTGTTAACACATCAAGTAGATGTGAGCAACATTAGGCTTCATTGTGTCCAATTTGCACTCTCTTTTAGCTCTGCTTTAGTCTCTTTAGCTAGCTTCAAACTTTGTGTGTCTGCTCTGCTGGACAGGCAGACAGAGTACGGTGGGTTTATCACAGCTTACACACAACCGACTGCCGCAGCTCTTCTGACTGCATCACATCAATGTACTGTAGGTGAGATGTTATTATTACTGTGTGCATTACTTTTAACTGAGTGGGCTCTGGACTGGCCTATAAAGGCTACCACTGTACCACAGGCATTTCACACACGCACAATTCAGCATGGACCTATTGAAAATCCCATCATCTCCAGCCCTCTGCAGCAGATGTAGAGGCATCTACACGCAAGCGGAAAAATGAACACCATCTCTTTTTTTATGTGCAGCAGTGTGTGGATTGAATGGCAAACTTACACAGTGTGAGAAAAAAACCCATATTGGAGCTACAATTCTGTGTGCTGGATCAAATCAATCCATTTTCACAGCAGCTTTACTAGCACAGCCTACAAGCCTGACACGCAAATGCTACTGAACCAGTAGCCCACTTTTCTGCTTGGACTTCTTTTCTCTTTCCTACACGGATCCTGAATGGAGGATAACAGTTATGACAGGAAAAGCCTTGTGGGGCTAGTGCCAGAAACAAACTGTTATCCCTGTGTGCATAGTGAAACAAAGAAAATGAAGTTCTGCAGACGATAAATTTAGATGCACTGATTACACGGTGGAGGGCTGTGGCTAATGCATGCAATAAAAGTTGGATAAATGTGTGTTAACATAAGGTGCCACCACAGATTTGATATGATTTTCTCATGTAAATGCTCATTTCCACAGCTTTTTTTTTTTTTTACAAATACTAATCATTGCTTTATGAAACACAGAATGAGAAAGAGCCTCAGTTGGGTTTATAAATGTGAATGGAGTACTGCCACTAGACTACATGTAGCATAATGTGAACAGTGCTGTGTGTGTTTCTATTATCTGTACCTGTGCAGGCTGATCTCATGAGGGAAGAAAGCACTCAGTTCACTCGCTGGCGGAGAGGTCGTTTTCTCCAAACAGCTTTCCCAGACTCATTGTCATGGAGTTCAGCTACTTCCATTGTCCCACTAGGGATCGAGGAAAAGATGAGATTTAAAAAAAAAAAAAAAAACAGTGCATGGTGAAAAAGCGTTGACAGCAGGGAAGGCACAAGATAAAATACTAATAAAGGTCTAGAAACAGATGATGCACAAACTGTACTTGTAAATATAATGATCGTCAAAAATGTCTTTCTTGTTTGTAAGCTGTCAAGATTTGCAAGACAAAATTGAAAAAGTATTAAAAATAATTAGAATTAGAGAGTTGCTTTTAAATGAACATCTGCTTCATTTTATCAGAAGGTAGCAGAGGGTGTGCATATTTCTCACATCGAGTGACAAAAAAAAAAATGAGGGCACGATAATAATGTGCTAAAAAAAAAGCTGTACAAATTGGGAGAGGAAAAAAAGTCAAAGGTGGAGATACATGTACACAAAGGCTTGTTGCAGTGTGATCATATCACGAAGATAACTGGCTTGTTTGTTAGCTACTAAGGTTTGAATGACAAAAAACATAATGCGCTGTAATTTAACAGCAGCTATCTGAGGAACATCTGCTGCGCTTTGTCTGAAGTTGCAGAGTGGGGATCATTAGTGACAAAAACAGGAGTTCACGGATAAAAAAATAAGTTGCTATAGAACAAAAGGCGGCAGAAGTGAAACATATTAAAGGCTTTGTGAGATTTGTAATAACAAATTGTGTTTTTCAGATCATGTCGCTGATAAGTCGCTTGAAATGTGAAAAAGACACTTCAGGAACAGATGCTTTTATTTATTGGCAGGTTACCGTCTGTTCCTGTAAGACTTTTTTTGTTGTTGCATTAGCTGGAGAAGATAACATTGCAAGCAAGGATTATCACATGACACCTATGTGATAACATAATGGAAATACGACTTGCTGCAAGTTTAATTTCTTTCATTGTTTGATGTGTGACATTCATAAATGTTTAGGCGGTCAGTGTACAAGCCTACACTGCTTCCAGCTCTATCAAGTAAAATCCTAGCAATGTTTTCAAGGGAGGAAGGAAGGGAGCCAATCTTCGACAAGGTGTGTCTTGATGTTGCAGTTACCTTTCCTTTTAACAAGTACTTTTAGCACGTTTCTCATATTCCCAGAGGCAAAAAATAAAATGAATACAGGAGAAAATGACTGGTCTGAGGATGCAGCGCCTTTTAAAAAGTAAATGTATGTGTGTGTGTGTGTGTGTGTGTGTGTGTGTGCTGTTTGGGTGCACACGCATGCACATGTGGGTGGGACAGGTTCGGGAATAGAAGGTATCTAAGTAGAGACAGAAGCAAGAGAGAGGAAGAGAGGGAGACAGATAATGAGAACCAGGGGGAGGTGATGCTGGCATGGGGAGAGGAAGATAGAGACCAGAAATAGACATGCAAAGAGCAAGGTGTTGAGTCAGAAAATGAAAGAAGAGATGGCAGGCATGGAAGGAGGATGGGAGAGAAGGAGGGAAGTAGGGAGAAAGTGGGAGGAGGAGGTGGGAAAATGCACAAGGAAGATGGAGGGACAGAGAGAAGGAAGAGAAGGAAATGAAAAATGGAAAATAGGAGATGTTGAGTGGGAAATGAAGAAGAAAGAGAGAGAAAATACAAGGAAAATTGTTAGGGAATGAAAGCAAGGAAGAGATACTAAGAGTGAGATGTAGGGAGGAAGGAGATGGAGAGAGGGAGAAAGAGACACAAATAGACGTGAGGTTGAGTCACACTGGGAACCTAGAACAAGCTGAAAGCATACAGAATTACAGCAGGAACCGCAGGGAGCATCACACACACACAATCCTTTTGCATATGTGATGTTGCGATGCATTTCTCAAGTACAGAATGAGAAAGCAAGGGCAAGAGTCCTTTTAAAATGCTCAAAGATAAAAGGAAGAAGGAGGAAGAGATGAAGATGGAGGTTAAGCAGGTGAAACACAACATGCTCAGAGTGATGAGCACTTTAGCTTGCATACAAAATGCACACAAACACACACAAACTTTTAAATGGAGGTTAAGTCTTCCTTTTCTAACCTTATTTTCTATTAATAACAGCATCTGGAATTGCTACACAAGAAGTGAGAGAAACAGATGAGGAAGAGGCGACAGTGATGATAGCCATGGAGGGAAGAGGAGAGTTAGACCATAGTGTGTGTTGTGTGTGTTTATGCCCTAGAGAGGCATCAGCCAGCAGCAGCAGCCAGCTGAGGCGACAGCAAACGGCAAAGTTCCGTCACAAACATATTGTCACTAGAAAGCACCGGTAAGCAGCGGCAATTAGCGCTGCCATCCCTTCCTGAGCGGGAGTGTTTCCATGTGAGCGACAACTCCCAGTTAATACAGTTGTGAGTGTGTTTGTGTATATAGATTCATATACGAGCGGGGCATGAGCATATATTTATAGTTAAAGTCTTAACTTGTTCATTCGTGTGTGACGATTGGTAAAGTGCGTTTGCCTCTACAGTATCTCGGGGGTTCATTTAAAACACTGCAAGGCGTCACTGTGAGCCAGTCAAGTGTATCTGTGTGTGACTTGATTGTCTCAGGGCCCGAAGAGACACAACATCCAGATAAAGCTGGATCAACATATGTGACTAAAACAAATAGTAGAATATGGGAAGACAAGGGAGGGAAGTGAAAGAAAGCATGAAAGAGAGATAGTAAGTGAGAGTGGAAAGAGACAAACGACAGACAACATAGATATCTAGTGTCGGTGAAAAATCTTGTTGCACATTTGTGAACCGACAATTGAACCACTAGATTGTTTACAATTTTGCGTGAATGCTGCTGTCACACTGATTGTCCAGCGGAGCCTGTTCAAACTTTAAAACTTTGTAAAGAAAATAAAACAAATTGTCTTATATGTGTACTGAACGGCCGAATCCGATTCGACTGACATGATTCTGAGTTGAATACAGCTAGAGTGTACAGTAAAATGCAAAATGCATTAAGGCTGGGCGATATGGGCCGAAAATTGTATTGCGATATTTTTAGGTTAAATCACGATTAACTATATATCTAAATAAGTGCATTTTTGATCAATAATCATTAACAATAATTTATATATTATGACTAAATGGGTAAAGGCGAGTATTAAAACAAGTAGATCCGTCTGATAAGTTCAGAAAAACACATCACTTTACTGTAATGCAACCTCAAAAATCAGGAAAAAACACAATTAATTCCGTATCACGATGTAACAATATTCAGCATCTAAGATGATATATAGCCTTAAATCATGATAGGTTAGGTTAGGTTCAAACACCTTTGTTCTTTATGTGCTGAACTTATGAGCCAACACAACAACAAAAAAAAAGAATAAATAATAACTTCCTTAATGAATAAATACATCTGAAATACTCAGTATCAAACCTTAAGTTATTAATATCTAAAAAATATATATATGTAAAACAACAACAACAAAATAAAAAAGCTGGTTGACAGTATTTTTTTTTTTTTTTTTTTACTTTAAATTTTTCTTCAAATTCAACCTAAGACAGGGCGACCTTTAGCTCACCAGGTAGAGTATGCCCCCGGGTTTGATTCCGACCGACAGCCCTTTGCTGCGTGTCATCCCCATCTCTCTCTACCACCTTTCCTGTCTCTACTCTGCTGTACTTACATTAAATTTTAAAAAAATTTAAAAAAATAAGTCAAAAAGTCAACCTGAGATTTGCAGGTACACAATGACCTTGCCTTGACTTTGCGTATGAAGCCTCCATGCAAAATGGTGAGATGGGCAGTGTATGTTACTTGTATTTTGTTGTCAAAATTCTCAAAATAATTTTACCATGATTGATAAAACATAAAAAATAGTACAAAGTCTTAGCTTAGTATATGGCTGGACTGTATATGAAACACTACAGGGCTTTTAATTTGGAATGAGAGCTTTTCATTTGGAACAGGAAGCAGTGGCATTCATTTAGTCATGGACCCATGGACTTTTGTTCCAATGCTATAATGCTATAGTGCTGGACCCACCCAAAAAATTATATAAATACATGTTAAAATGAAAACACTTAGCAGAAGGGGCCTGACTTTCTCTGGAGCTGCGCTGCTGATGACACTTGACACACTTTCTTTGAATCGTAAATCGAGCCTTCATTTTCCCAGGAGATTATACCCGCTGGAAGACAGGATTGCATGGTTAAAGCGAGGCTTACAGAAAACCAATCTAAACGCAGATGGAGTCATTATTCAATAGTCATTACATTGTGCAATTAACATTTACTGCATAATGAAAAGTCGAAACAAAAAGTTTTCTATTTCCACTCAAAGTCTGTCCTTTGTCTTTAAAACCGTTTCACAGGTGTACTGCACTGCTTACATGCTGCTGTTAGTTGGACGTTAAAGAAGCCACTGCGCTTTTCAGAAACCAAAAGACACCATACAGTGAACACTCCTCTTTCACTTGAAGTAAGACTGTTAAAACTCTGGGTGTGCCCCTTTAAAATCGGAGAGTCAAACCATCAGTCAGAGCCCTCAGTAGATGAAGAGTGTATCAAGTTGAGCAATCAGTTTTTTTGTTTTGTGCTTGTCAGTGTGCTACAGATTTTGCTGCTGAGTGAGTTCTCTTGATCATACTACTCTTCGGTATAGGAAGTAGCGGCTGCACAGACAGCGGCACAGAGGAGAAAAGACACTGTACAGTAAGGCTCTGAGATAACGTTATCTATTCTCTTCTGCTTAGATGTGGTCAATTTACAGCTCTGGCTTTTGTTTTATCGCTAGTATTGTCAAAAAATGTTGTTGCACACTACTGATCTGTCGTTAGTGATGTTAGCTTATTCACGTAATAGAGTATATTATACTATAGTACGTGAATGCTGCTGTCACACTGAACATCCCACTGATGTGTTCAAAGTTTAAAACTTTGGATGGAAAAAATATGAATAGTATATGACTATGTAAATATGAATAATAGTACATATGAATACGTATTTATCGTCTGAATCTAATTCGACGGACACAATTCTAAATCACGTGTAGACTGAAATGATTTTGTTATTGTAAGTGCAAACTAGAGGGCGACCAATATCAGTATTTCATGGCAGATAGTTCTGAATGAGACCGAAAAAACGACATTTGGAACCGATATGCATTAACAATAACAATAATATTTGTCGAAATTTTGGTTTATAACAAACTCTAACACAAAACTTTGTTTAAATGCCTTTAGCAAAGTTTAATTAAAACAGAAACTTTCATCATCATATAAAGCAAGTTCCCTGCAACTTTTTTAATAAAGTTCAGTGAAAGTTTACATTAAAAAGAATGAATAAAAATAGAACCCTGAGGTTTTAAAAAGTAAAAGTTCCTCCCATGCTAATACTTTCTTTGCATGTATTGCAGACTGTTGGTTGAGTGTAATATGCACTCTTATTTATTAACTAATTTTATCAGCAATCATTAAAATAAAACACAGATACAGATAATCTGCAAAATGCCAAATATCAGTCCCAATAATTGGCCAAGCAGATAATATGGTGAACCTTAGTGCTAAACAACAAAAATCTACATGTAGGGTTTAAAAAGTCAATTTACAAATTTCTAAAGTTTTTTTTTTTAAGGAAAAGTGCAAAAACACTTCCTCTGAACATCGCATGGAGTGTATTGTGACAATTCTCATCTCAAGTTCAGTCACTCGCTGTATGACAGGGTGTGCCACTTCCTCATCCGTCTCTCTCACTTAGACTTTCTTAGACTCCATGTCAACAAGATGATTCGCATTGGTGCTTTAATCCTCCACACTTGGCCCACCCGATCCATTTAAAACACTCACAAATACTCACACACATAGTGCTAGACTCCCTTGAAGCGGTAAGGGTGGTAGAAAGCAAAGGAGCTCTTAAAACTCATTAGAGGGGGGGAAGGCCCACTGCAGATGATGAGATACACTCAATTAAACAGGATAGGGTTCTACTGTGCCCAAGGGAGCCATGCTAAACCAGTAGGAAGAAAAAAACATGAGAGGGAGAAGATTTGTAATATCTTTGGTGTGTGTGATGATGCCTGTGTGTGCGAGATGAGCATCATAGAGTTGACAGAAACATCTGAATGTTTGGCAGTCTGTGTATGATGTGTGTCAAGTGTTTACGTGTGTGTGTGTGTGTGTGTGTGTGTGCTGGATGAGCTACAGACCCCCCCAGGGACGGCGGATGTGATCATATGTTGACGACGCATCCTGATAGGTGTGATAAATGCTTCAACACGCCTGTGTCAAAGTGAAGGGTGTGTAATTTCTTAGAAGGGCCCCTCGGGGACGGATGTTGCGATATTCATAGTAAATGAGAAATGGATGGACAGTGTAAGAGAGAAAGAAGGAGACAGAGGATCATGGGGGAATTGGGAATACAGGCAGATAAAAACAAATAGAGCCTATTAGTCAAACAGACAGACACTTACTCTAAGCTAATGACAGGGAGCTGTAATCTACAGCCAATCTGGATGGCAGAGTGGATGCTGATCAATACTTCTGATTATTTGCTCAAGTCATTGATTCGATTCATGGTTTGATTTGTAAAATATCAAACTTTGAAATTATACAAAAAACAATTAAAATAATTGCAATCAAAGGTAGCAAAATCCTCACATTTGAGGCTTTTAAACATTTAGCACTTTTACATTAAAAATGATTTAAATCTTAATGTTACCTTATTTTTTGTCAATCAACAAATTGTTTCAACTCTACAACCCATATTCAAAAAAAGTCAAGATGCTGTGTAAAACAAAAATAAAAACAGAATGCAATGATTTGCAAATCCTTTTTGACTTACATTCGATCCAAACCATTACAAAGACCAACATTAATGTTTTGGTTTTTTTTAAATAAATATACACTCATTTGATGCCTGCAACATGTTCCAGAAGAGCTGGGAGAGGGATATATTTACCACTATGTTACATCACCTTTTCTTTTAACAACATTCAGTAAGCATATGGGAACTGAGGACACTAATAATTTGAGTTTCTGAAAGTGAATTTCTTTGCCATTCTTGCTTGATCTATGCTGTCAGTTGCCCAATAGTCTGGGGTCTCCACTGTTATATTTTGTGCTTCCTGATTTGCCCCACATTATCAATTTGAGACAAGTCCTCACTGCAGGCAGGTCATTTTAGTACCTGCACTCTTTTAATATGGAGCCATGCTGTTGTAACACATCCAGAATGTGGTTTGGTATTGTCTTGCTGGAATAAACAAACAAACAAACAAAAAAACAATTAAGTTTATAAGTTTGAACATCAAACATCTTGTCTTTGAACTGTATTCAAATAAATGGCCAATCATTGTATTCCATTTTTATTTTTGTTTCACATGTCACAACTTTTTTGGAATTAGGGTCGTACTTTTACTGTTGTTTTATGCGTGGTGCTGTAATAAATTTTATAACAGGCATCCTATTTATAGGTTCTTCATATGTTTTGTATGTGTATCTTAATCTGTAGACTAATATCTGAAGTTATCAAATAACTGTGGTGCAGTAAAAAGTAAACTATTTCCCACTGTCATGTAGAAAGGTAAAAGTATAAAGAAGCATAAAAAGAAAATACTTAAGTAAAGTAACAGTTCCTCAAATTTGCAATTAATCAGGTAAATAGACCAGGTTTTGTAGGCATTTTCCGAAAGGATCCCAGGTGGCGAGTTTATTCTCTAGCCCTGGGAGCCAGTCTGTTTAAAATCTCATACAGCTCGTGTCCTGTGGAGACCCACCAGCAATAGGCCCACAAACTATTTCTGGATCCAGCCGGAGTGGAAGAAAGAGGTCAGCTCCCAGTGAAGCTGACAAGATAGGTCACACATTGTCTTTTCCAAGAACTTGATGTTCTCCCCCAGGCAGAAGTCTTGGCTTTTTAAATGCATTTATTTTGGTGATTGTGATAAATATTCAGCCACGTCACTGCACTTAATACTAGCCCGATACCTATGTGTGTACTTTTAGTATCCTCTGGTTTACTTTACCGTGACTTGGTAAATTGGAGACAACAGGAAAAGAAGCTGACCAAATAAATACACAACTAAACTCAGTGACTTTACTGTAAAAGACATTTCAAACACACTTGGTCTTTCTCATGGTATACCATGGGAGACATTATCCAGGTCTTGACAAAGCAGGACCAAGTGTGGTTGAAATGTTTGTCACATCAAATATATTTCACAATTCCCTTAGGTGTAGTCTTATTTTTATGGTGATCTTTGTGATGGTGTATGTACCGAAGATCAACATTTCTGGCAGATGAATCAGCTAGATATACCACTTTATAGAATGTAACATACAAACAAGTTTTTATTCTCTATAAAAGTTAAGAGAGTTATCTTCAGACAAGCAAATCAAAGAGAGAGCAGGGGAGGACAGACACAGGAATAAGAAAAAAGGACAGGGTCAGAATGTCGGCAGAGTTAAAAAATAAATGGTACAGATGCTGACTGAGGTACAAAAGCGACCACAGAGACAGATAGACGGCTGCCTGACAGTGAGCCAGACAAACAGACAGGAGGAGTTGAACCACACAGCAGGTGGCGTTTAGCCGCTCCCAGAGCCTCCACACAGAGAGAGGAAAGACGTCTCCAGTAGCAGATTCTGATCGAGGTGGAAATGAGTAACCAGTGGAGCCTGTCAGAGCAGATGGCTGAGAATCCATTAGCTAATAGTGGAGGAGCCTCCCAGCCAAACTAATGACGCCCTCATTACTACGCTGCACGCGCTCCCGCCCAGCCAATGGACTCTGGCTGGGCCTTTGTCTGGACTGGGATGCACAAACACACATACACACACACACGCATATGGATACATACACACTATGCTTGAGCATGCATCTGCACAAATGTCTACAGACATGGTCACACACACATGGAGGAGTGCATGCACGCACAAATACGCAGCAATAATGTGATGTTTGCAGGGAGAGGCTGCATTTTGTGAGTTAAAAAGACAAAAATGTGTGGACTGAGACACTATCCCATCCATCTATCCATCCTCCTGCACACATGACTGCCACCTCAAAATATGCCATCTGCTTTTCACAGCACGGAGAGATGAAAAACGAAGCAGAGATGAAAAACGCAATATCACAGCTGCATAAATAATTTAGCCCGTGTGTGCTCTGCATGTGATAATGCACAGCTATTCATTCACCTATCTGTTATCACCTGTGTTTATAAACACACTGGGGCACATGCTGATGGGCATGCAGAGGCGTGAGTCACAAAACCCACTGCAAGCTAAAGATGCAACCACATAGACACACGGGCAAAGAGACAAGGACAAAGGTGAGACGGCTGATGCAGTGACAGCAGTGTTGTCTAAATATTGTTGAACTCTACTGAGCATTCAGGTTCAGCAATGGTAAGAGGTGTTTATGTATTTTTTAGTGCTACAATGAATATTAAAAGGAGCTGACAGCTCTCAGGACAAGCTTTGCGTTTCATTTTGGATCTACCTACTCAGAAGAGGATTCACCTTCTTGGTATTTTGCAGTCAACAGAAATAAATAACAGAAACAACACAGGTATGCAGTCAAAAGACAATACAACAATAGTTCTGTGCAGGAATGCTGATCTCACTAGCTTACTTACTTTGCTGTAGTGTATAATAGGTGTTTCCGCAGCGGGGAAGTCCTGAGTGATTCCACTGAGCAGAGGCAGGTCAGCTGAGGTCATCTTCTTAATGTCCATGTCCTTCGTAGCCATTAGCAGGTTCTGAGGACAAAGAGACAAGGGCAAATTCAAGCATAATTCAACTTGCCGATGTTAGACCAGTGCAGCTACTGTAGGTTTAAAGGTGCTCGTTCACCTACAGTGTATTAGCATTTGGTTGTGTAGACAGACGGTAAACTAAAGGAGAGATGACAGCACAGCTTGAGTTCACATTCCAGCTAATGCAGTCACAGCAACTGCCTGCTATTCCCATGCAAGTTTGTCCTAGACCACTCAGCCATCAGGGCAACCCCACCGAGAGAAAGTTGACAGCAGCTTGCATGACTAATATTACTTTGAAATGCAAGCTAATAGGCTTTTAAACAATAGTGACATTTTGGGGTAAAAAAAACTGAAGAATGTGACAACCAGTGTCTGCTGTTAGTGAATGATTCGCTCACATTGCCCCCCCACCCCACAAAAAAAAAAAAAAAAACTGAAGAAAAGATTTTGTGATCAGGTACAAAATGATGAGGTCTTTTCAAGTTTGCTGTTTCAAGTTTTTGCCCCCTCTTTGATACATTTTTGATCACAGCAAGTTCCCCAGTGGGGTGTTAGGCACACATTTTCCTGGTGTCAAGCCTTCATCTACAGGCACTGTCTCATCAACTCCCGGTATGACTCAGTGTGCACAATCCTGTGTTTGTTAGCGCGTGTGTGTGTGTGTGGAGGCGGGCCACTTTCACAACAGAGCCTGGAGGACAAGGAGAAGCAAAGGGAGGGGACGGTAGTCCTAGTGTAGAGAGTCTGACTGGCAAAAGATGAGAATATGAGGTCAGGTAAGAGGTGAGTAGAGATGTACGCTCCATTCTGCATGTGCCAATTGCCTGTGAGACCTTTCTTTGATCTGTGAGATAGAAGCATGCAATCTGACTGACAAGGTTAGTTTAGGCAGTCTGGTGGAGCCAAAATAAGAGCTGGGAAACGGACACCAGTTGGTGAGCAATGTTCCTTGTGTGTTTTTGTAAGATTTGAACATTGTTTCCTCCACAATTAGTAAGACACTGCCCTGAGCTCTACTGGCTAAAGGCCTTGGCATGCTCCATTTTTTCAGATGCCTTTTTAAAATCTGTCAACCAAAAGAAAAAGAACAAAAGTTACGCAAAAAAACCCTGCACACTGAATCCGATGCATTGTATTGTTCTCTTTGGTGTGAAAAGGTACCTCCCTGGCTGCCTCCACTCTCTCTCCGTGTCTTACATTTGGCACTGCAAATGCATGAAGGGACTGAGGTGTCCTTCCCTCTGTCACTTAACTTGCACTTTTAACTGTCATTGCGTGGTCCACATCCTCCTCCTCATCATCATAATCCACCTGAGTATTAATATGTGACCTGTTTAAAGTGAGCTGTCTGAGTTATGAAATGAAATGATGATTTTTTTTGATTTTCTTCACCGATGCTTGGTTAAACAACTCTCTCAAGGCTTTTTAGGGATGTATAAACGCAGACAATTGAACCTGTTCCGAAAACTAAAATGACGGACGAGAGTTTCAGAGTCAGTGGGCAAACGTGATTAACACACCACGAGATTGTATATATTTTTTGACATTCGACAATTTCGGATGAATAAAAACAGTCTCAGTGTGCAAAGGCTTCAACATACATACATACATTGCTTCTGGTCTTTGTGTAACTGGAGGGAAAATTGTGTCCTCAGTTGAAGGTCAAGGGGGGGGGCTTTAAGTCCACAATATTTTACCTTCGAATGGTGCATTGTTTCTATTTGTTTGTCTATTTGGTTTACATATATTGGGGATTAGATTGAGCATGAGATCTGTCTTTTGCATCACTGCAGTCATGAGTTGAACCTGAATGTAAAACTCTCAGTTTATCAGTCTATCTCTTACCTCTGGCTACATAATTTGGGTAGTGACCAAAACAATAAGGTCATGGATAAAAACAGCTGTAATTCATTTTAACTTCAGGATGTTTGGGCAGACCCTTCAGAGCAAAACATTACCCACATAATTTCTCAAACACATAATGTTTGAACTAAGCAAAGTCCATTCAAAGTTGACGGTGCTGTTGTTGAACTCCACAATGGCCCGGCCAAAATTCCCAGCACGATGCGTGTGTCAGCTTCAGTTTCAAGCTTTGCGGTGAGGAGTGTTACATGAGGCAAGAATACGAATTGTCTTTTGAAAGTCTTTTTAAAAATGTGTTCCTACATTTGCACGTCTGTTCGCTCTTTCTCAACTGTCACGGCAACCCAGTTTGACATGTCTCTACTCATATTGGCTCCTTGAGGAATAAGATGTCTAATTTCACAGGGACAGGAGAGCAGTCACAGAGTTCATATAACCGCGCCATGCTTTTCTGATGCAGAAAGCAGTATGGTGTACTTTGGTTTACATACTTGTTGAAAGTGGGGTATGTTTTTGCCGTTAGGGATAGGGGGAGGATTCAGGTGAAGTGTGTCACACCACAGAAAAATAACCACCTAGCCAAATTTGAATCATTAGAGAAAATCATTAAGTATGTAAAATTAGGTTCCAAAATTGTGGGGAAAAAAAGAGCAGTATGAAGCTGAAAGAAGCTGAAAACCTTGTTACAGCTCAATGTTGTGCAATGTTAAAGCTCACAACATTATATTATATACACTTGTTTTCAATTCACCCTCTGTGTGTGAGTAGCTAATTCTCCAAGTTCTACAATTCTCTTGGCTATTTCAGTCTAATAAATACACGAAAAACACCTCTGTTTATTCCACAATCATAAGAATAATAAAAAAAAAATTAAATCATCTTGCTGCTTTTTTAACAGATTTATGTTTTCTGTCCCCTAATTTAATAATGGCAATGTCAACAATGCTCTCACAAAACACAATGACCCTGTCTTTTCTCTCACAATGATTTTGTCAAGATAATATATTAACTTATGACTGTTCATTAATGATTGTTTGACATTATGATCTATGGATACATTGCTGCTTGATTTTTTTTTTCAAATTATGTCTTTTAAGGTGTCTTTAAGTGCTTTGAAATGCATTGCATTGCAATCCTTTAAATGAAATAGTATTATTATGCCATCAATATTAAAATCCTGGACACAGAAAAGGTGGTTTAAATGTCTAAATCCACAATGCAGAACTACACAGGTCCAAGTTATTTCTTATGTTTATAACAAGCATTTATCAGAGAGTATTTAAGAAATCACTGCTTTGCTTTAACTGGACTTTTCCTAAAGGGAAAGCATGGCAATATGCCCTATGAGGCTTTTGAGGGCCTTTGGAATACAAAATGTTTTTGAAAAATTGTTGTTTTAATTAGGAGATGAAGGCTCCATGCCTAACAGCAGATTTGTCAGCTCATTGATTGTAAATAAAATCAACACACAAGGTGAATCTTTTGTTGTTTTGACCTCTGAAGAGCAGCCTTTTCCCATTAGCTTCTGGTGAACATAGATGTTCATGTTTTTTTAATTAAATTGTTACTTAAAGCCTGGGATGAAACAAAAGAGTCGGTGCTGGTGACCAAGAACTACCAATCGTTTTAAAGGCTTGTCTCCAGTAGTATGTCATGAAATAACAAATTTGAGTGTTACATAGTCAAAGTTTGCTTTGAAATCCTCCCTAAGAGTTTGTGAACAGCCCTTATTACCCTTATTTGTACTAATGGAGGTTTTAACGTGCCTGTAGCAAATGTTGAAGCTCCCAGTACATTTAGAAAACAGAAACTGACCTCTTCATTAGCAGCACTGAGAAAAGAGCACAGATTCTTCCCAGCGTGGCGGAGCAAGGAGGTGTCGGCATGCAGGCCAAATCATAGTGGTACTGTTTAGACAGCTGCCCCTTCACCAGGGAGTACAGGGTGAACACCTTCTTAGCCGGGAGCTAAAGAGCAGAGAGACAGGTGAAGGAGAGGGTGAGAGAGGGATGAAGACATACAAGGTGACAAGAGTAAGAAGTATATATAAACACACAAAGAAGAGACAAAAACAGAACAATCAAGAGAGAACAAAGAAGAAGTATAACAGGAGAAGGGTGAATTATACAAGGTTGTCAGCTTTGGATAAATAGGATCAAAATTTGCAGTATGAACCAGAGATGAGCCAGGGTGACTGAGAAGGGCAGTGTGCCAGTAAAGCATGTCATGAAACACAAATCCATCAATTCCTATTCCCTGCCTCGGTGAACTTCAAAGACAGGTCTCAAATCATGCCTCCATTCAGCCATAGAGTTGGCTTGCATTGCAGCATGAAGAGTAAAATGTGGGCTGAGCATGGGAGAGTGCAAGTCTGCCTGTGCAGTATGTGGATATGCACTCAGGATGTCCCAGCGTGGAGTTCTTTAAGCCCTATTTTTGGAAGTTTAAGTGCTTATATGTCTGTGTTTGTACCGCATGTACAAGCTCTGTTTAAAATATGATACACCTAATACACTTAAATGTACATACAGACTGGGTTAACATGTACTGTTATTTTCCAAAAATACTTGGAATAACAGTTTTAAGACTTCACTTTTTCCAGACGACATATTTTGTCCATGTAAATAGTTTATTTGTGTGTGTACCTGAGGACGGGGGGAAAAGTGACAGGGAGTACTATATGTCTGAGAGAAAGAAAAAAAACTGACACATATTTCATTCAGTATGCAGGACTCCTGGGCCACTATGTCAGTTTGTTCTCATCAAAACCTGCTCCATGCAGCTCATGAGGGGCAGCAATGTGTGCAGACACACACACACACATGCACACGGACACATGCGTACACAACACGGCTGTCACACTAGGCAGCGCAGATGACGGGCTTGTGGGAGGCAAATCCACCTCCGTTCTGTTCCCGCTCAAAGAGTAGTCAGAGAGCTCCCAAACCAGGCCAAAGCACGCCGAAGTAGGCCAGTCCTGGGACCAAAGTCTCCTGCAGTGCCAAGACGGTTTTCTTCTACCAACAAGAGCTAAATCCTGGTCTTGTCAGCACCTGGCAACTTGTAAAAGGTGGGTGTGCATTGGTATTTTTGAGAGTTTGTGCGTAAGAATACATCCCAGTGTATTTCAGACGGATCTTAAAGCTTTGGTTTTTTTAAGCTAAAATCATTTAGGTTTCAGTAGGCATGGGTGCAATATGAAATTTCATGTTGGGGTTTTCCTATATAGATTAATTTTTATTTCGAAAACATTTTCCCTCCAATCATCAAAAATATCCTTAAAACTCTTAAAATGGCTCTAGAACAGGGGTCTTTAACATTTTTCAGGCCATTTTTTAGATAATTTTGGGTATCTCTTGTTTGCCTGTAGCTGCTTAGTCAGCAGCAGTTGCAACATGGCTATGTGCTTTAAGCCTCACCATCTGCACGGGTAACAGTTATCTGATCATTATTGTTGGGTGCTGCATGTCGATTCAAGTTTATGTGTATTTTCAGACATATTTCAATTTAAAAAAAAACTCTGAGGACCCCCTCAGGGTCATGGAACCCCTGTTGTAGACCCAGGCACTAAACATAATGAAATCACTTTGAATATCTTTTTCAGATAGGACACACATATTTCTTTAGCGAATATCATTTTTTAGTGAAGAAAATTTAAGCTTTGTTAAAAAAAAAAACAGGCTTTAAACTACTTGATACAGATTCTGAATTTGCAATCATGTTTTGATATGAAACATGCCAATGCCTAATCAAGATCCTTTGCACTTTTTGAGGTTGGTGTGTATCCAGCCTGTTTTTGCACAGTCCCATTTTTTGCTGGCTGCCGAGCAGTCTGTTTGGGTGCTGTTGGACATGATGTTCACGATGCTGCTGATGATGGAAATTCCTCAAGATCAATCAAATCAAGTTATTCTGCTGTTTTTTTTTCTATCGCCACCCACAATAAAATCATATATTATCTCATCCCTCGGTTTAAATAGGGTTTCCTGCTGAGGTTAAAATTGGTTTAGTTTCAGGTAACAGTTTGGCATGTAGCTGTGAGGATTACTGTTTGGGCTAATAAGAGAGGGCATGGTAACCTTGTCAGAGGAGTCCATAAAATAATAAAGCTCCTACACCACAGTCTTCAGCGACATCGAGTACTGAGTGGCTGTGTTGCTTCAGTCTTAATCTGTTGTTGTTTGCACTGCTGCTTGGTTAACACTCCTAATTCTCTATCTGGCACATAATTACGGCTCCCAACAGGATCCAGCATGGCAAGACTGGTGCCATCCTAGCGTTCAGCCTAGTATACGTGTGTGCGTCTATGTCCCTGTTTGTGTGTGCATGTGAATGCGTCTGTGAGTAATAGAGACTGCTGTTTTGCTAAAGTTTTGCGAAAGTTGGTGAAGGAAGTAAAGTGAGTATGTGTGTCTGACTGTGTGGGCGACACTGTTGGATTTAGCTGAAGTCTCCAGAGAGCGTAATAGGTGTTCATGTTCAGGTGCAAGACGGAATTAGGATCTTGTTAAACGCACACGGGTTAGGAAGCGCACACACCACCGTCACCTCTTCTCATCACTCCGTAGCAAGTTAATACAGCGTACACACTAATGCGCACCAATTCTCACATTAAAACGCACACACACGGAGCAGCTCCCTGGTGAGTCAGCAGTAATCCTGCTCCAGCTCTGGTCCCAGAGAATCATGTGTCTGTGGTAATCATCACATGTACATACGGTACATGCACACAAATAGACACACACATTAATCCTCTCACACCTTGGCCCTGCACCAAACCCTGCATTGACACTGATCCCGGACCAGCGCTTACTGCTTAAAGGAGCTTGAAATCAGTGGGGAAACAGATGGATCAACACCCACTGCTGATCTATGTTCAGCTGAGGCCCCAGCCGCTCCAAGTAATGGGGTGGCACATTTCCTGTTCAGAATCACTATAATGACAGTGATTCCGGTTGGGACAATGGCAGCACAGACATTTGTCTGTTTAAAACCCTGTTCGAAATCTATTAAAAAAAAAAAAAAAAGTATGTAAGCCTATGAAAAAAAGTCTCCAAGTCTGTGACTTTGACATAAAAAGGCAAGCAGGATATTTTTAATTGAATCCATCAGATTGATTTGATGATATTGCATCTCTATCAGTGTAGAAGAACTCAATCTCATCTGCTGATTGCCTGAGCTCTTCACATAAAAGAAGCGGGAATGTTTCATTAAGGCTGTGATAATTCAACAAGATATACTTTAGAAATCAGTGCGTATTCAGAACTGTGTACAGGGTAAAAATAGCTCCCAGACCGAATTCATTAAATGGATACATCCACTACACAGACGAAGCCTTGTTACTGAGAAGTGAGACAGATGCAGCTGAAATGAGGTATCCTTTTAGTTACAGGGAGTAATACTATCTTGTGTTTCTGTATAAATGACAACGCTTTGCTGCTGGCCTTCCACCAGCGGACCAATCCTGGCTAAACAAGTCTATACTCTCAGCATTGTTCCAGCAGAGAGAACCAGGAGCCAAATCAGGGTTTTGTTGCACAGAATCACCATGGCACACACCCTAAGTCAGTGTCAGCTCAACTGATTCTCCCCTTTAACTGCATTAACTTGTAATCATAATTTGATTGGCAAAGATTTTGACAAAGTTTGCAGATACGGTAATGTCTACTCTAGCTCAAGGCAAGTGCTTGCTTATTTTCCTCTTGTTCTAAAACAAACAAATCAATTGATGCCCAGAGGCTTGGCTTTCAGCCAGCAATCTGCAGCACTATTGTTATCATTAACAAATTTCATTATTAGTACTGAAAACCACTGAATTCATATTTTAAGGGAGAAAAAAAAAAAATCAATTTTCAGTGCACTGTAGCCTTTTTACTTCATTAGGAATAAACAAAATTGGGAATAACAAATGAAATACAATGTTTAATGTGTTAAATCCAGAAACATCCATACTACATACTGACCAGTATATGATTTTAACTCTCATAGTCATCAATCATTATCTCATCATTAACTTTCATAATCGATCATTTTCCCTGTCCTATGTATTGTCATTCTCCTCCTCCTTTGTACCTGTGGCAGACCACAGCAAGTGCAGTCTGGCATGCTCTCCAGTATGAACAGATATCACAATTACTGCTGCATTAAGCAACTACTAATTTACCTAATAATAGTACTAATCCTTTGAATGGCACAAAAAACAGAGGTGTTAACTGGTGATTATACTGGCAATGCTAATGCTAGTTTTTGTCTTCTCAAAAGTAATTTACTCATTATTACCGCTACTAATCACAGTGCTAATCAGTACTGGATTTCTAGAATGGGAACGTGTTAGAAAGTCAACACTGATGCAAAGACCCTGTTACAAAAACTGTAATAACTGGTAATATCTATGTGCCTGACAAACTGTACTGACACAAACAAGCAGAGTTAATTATTGACTGATATGTGACAGGATGACTGATGTGTGCTGGTCATTGCAAATATTAACTGTATGTTGTTGGTAACTGTAGCCAAATTCAAAGTATGTGTTAGTTTATCTATTTGAAGAGGCCCCCATTTATTTCTTTTTTAGTTTTTTTTTTTTTTTTTTTGCAATGATTTGTTTTTATTAACAGATGCTCAAATTATAATGCAATAACAACTCAAAAAATATATCAGATTTCCACTTGTGCATTTGAAAGTAACTATTTTGATAAGGAAAAGTAAGAGTACAAAGATACCTGTCAAAAACAGCCCAAATTTATTTCTATAATAGTCGTTGTTTAAACCCACATGCAATTCTACTGTATGTTACACAGCCCACATGCATTAGTGCCTCTTTTCCTGACCCTGACAGGCTATCCCATAAAACATCATGTTGAAATAATCTCATATACAGGAAATTGCAGTGCACATTAAGAACACGTAGTTGTTTAATTTTTAGTTAATCTACAGTATGCAGTTGTTGGGTAGCAGTTTAGCTACATTCAAATCTCTGTCGCTTTTTCAGGAGTTTACTACTTCGTAGGGCGGCCCCTTAAACATCGGAGGCTCAAATCATCAGTCGGAAAACCTCAGTCAACTGAGAATGCTTCAAGTTGAGCAGCTGTTTTTTTGTCTATGCAGTGTTCTTATGGGGATGTTTTATTCTCCATAAAGACAGCAAAGCTACAGCAAACAATAACTCCCAAGACAGAACATGATCCACACGAAGTAACAATAAACAGTAGAACAACAGTGCAAAACAATATGGAACAATGCCACAGACCATTGGCCACAGTACCAATGGTCCTGCTATTTGACTAAAATTACTTTGAGATGTTTGCGATCGAACACACATTTCCCTGTTAGTTTAGCCTTGTCCTGATTTCACCCAAAAAATTGCACCCTCTCCTCTCCTTAAAACACATCCTCATGCTGCCAAGGTGAGGCCTGACCTGCCTTAGTCCCTCAATCAGACACAGTTAAACAGTTCGGCAGTACCTCCTTGTAACAATATGAGATTTCAGACTCAGAATACAATCATTTCCTGTGTTGCGGTTTGAATGTAATGTAATGTAATGTAAACAACTTTTACTTTGACAAGCTACTTTTTTTTAGTTCAGATGCAGTTCAACTACTTTTCATTGTGAAGTAGCTAATAGTTTTGTTAAACTACATCTCTAATGTCGTTTCCTGAACACTGGAAATTAGCCTGCCAATTAAGCGTGTCATCCTCTGTTCAAAAAAAGAAAAAATAAAAAGAAAAGAAAAAAATACACAATACAATACACTATACAATATTTCAAGTTTTCTCTCTGAAACAGGTAGAAGGAAACACATTTACAGTCTTTTCTAAACACTTACTTAACACATTTTTCCAGTAAATGTTCATATTGTGGCCCCTTGGTGAAGAAAGAAACTCCTTGAACAGTATTACTTTCCTACATCAGTGCATCTTGTTATCCATTATCGTTATAAAACCTGCTATACAGTTTTGGTTTAGACTGGAAGACATGTCATGGGTGATAGGTTAAGGCAAAATCAAACCCCAACCAAAACAAGACTGCTACCGTTAACAAGAAGGCAATGTCAGACAGAATAAATGAAGTGGCAATGAAATGGCTATTCAGTCTCAAATATCAGCCTAGCAATCCCCCCACTCCATCCTGCTGGAAGAGCAAACAAAATAGGAAATGGGCAAGTAGAGTGGATGTTTTTTTGGCCTCCTTCCCACTCAAAAACTCATCTTTTGCCGCCGTTAGACGGGCCAGCAACGTAATGAGTGTTGGTGGAGAGTGAGAAAGGCTGATAATATGGGGAACAAATGCGAAGCGGAGAGAGGGTGTTAGTGCTCCGGCATTCTTTTAAGTGTTTCTTTCACTGACACAAACAGTCCAATGCGTGAAAGCTATTCATCTGCACTGTCTTGTTCCATCACACCATTGATTTTGGCTGTTACATTTCATTAAATAGCAGTGGTGGAAAGCAACACGGAGATGTTTTAAGATTCATTTCCGCTGCATGGATAACAGCCGTCATCCTATCGAGCAAACCTCTAAATGAACATTAACAACCACTTTCAGGGGTTATCAATTTTCTGTTTTGCAGTTGCTGCTATTTCTACCTGCTCTCCATCAACAGCTGTTATTTCTTTTATCTTCATTATCTTTTTATACTTTCTTCCTTCAGTGCATTCCTTTGCCAAATATATTTCCACCTATTCAAACTCATACTGTAGGTATTGATGTCATCACAGACTGCCTTGGCCACCTTCCACTGACGTCCCAAACACGTAGCTCAAACTGCAAACCCCACAGATGCCCTTTAAGCAGCATGAGCGAGACAGTTATAGCTAAGGCTTAGCCGTACCCTAAAATCTCACACTGTATATTCCAACATGAGCCCTCTCTTAATTAGAAAAGTTTGCAATTTATTTCTCACATAATGTGGTGCTCATTTTTGTCATTTTAAGCTTCATTTTATTGTTTGCACTATAAGGTACTTCATATATTTCGGTGATGACATATCAACATTTAGTGGATATGGAAAGGGGTAATATTAAGTTCAGTGAGGGTGAGGATTTTTAATTTAAATAACATTATTGTGGATGGTACAATAGGCCACACAGGATGAGAAGAACAAGGATGAGAAATACTGGATATCAAATTGGTCATCGAATTGGATTAGAAATAGGAAAATCCATTTGAATTGCTTTAAAAATGCATTTTGTATGACCTTCAGAGACAGGGAGATGAGTGTGACATTGCATCAGTCTTAGTCCGCACTGTCAAAATGCAAACGCAGAATGAGAGATTAAAAAGGGAAAAAACAAAAAAGCATGTACCTGTCCCGGCCAATCCCCGACCCGTGTCTCTCTGTCGGGTCTTTTTTCTTCAGCATATATTGCAGTCGTTCACAAATGGTCCTTTCAACACCACACAGCCAAACCTAGATGCACACAAAACAAAAATATGGCTCATATTTACCACCACAACCATCTCGATTGTGTTCATTACCACCAGTGTCATCATGATTACGCTCAGATCTGTCATCATAACACCAGCCTTATCAGTGTCATCAGTTCTCTGTACGCATTCATTGGCATATTTGTCTCTCGTCCTATTTAGTTCAGGCCTTGAACAGATAAAGAGCAGCTGATTTTAACTTGCCGGTCCGTCCTTGTCTCATTCTTATGATCCCACACATCAATAATAAATCATCAATTGACTGCAGTGTGTTATTGCGGTGCTTTGTTGATAAGCAGAAGGTGGGTGGAGGCGGGTTAAACAAGGGTCACGTTTGGCGCAAAGCTGCTGTTTTGGATCTGTCTGTGCTTGTGCCTCAAAGGTCTTTTTCTACTTGTTTTTAACTAAATAAATGGCATCCATCAGGTGAATATAATGTACTTATGTACCCTCTGAGTCCCCCTGCAGAGCTAGTGTCACAGGCCAGTTCATCCTGAACATCTGATTCATCATGATGTGAGATGCTGAAATGTGGCTGGATCAGCAGTTTGACACACTCAATAAGTGTAGCCTTTAGGTGGAAAATCAGATAAACCCTGCCATATGAGATTTTTTTTTAAAACCCTGTAAGAGTCATTTAGCAAGGTGTTCAGTATGAAAATATGATTTTTCTTGAATTAAGGAATAAATGTCATTGGGATAGCATAATTCAATTTCAAATGAACCTCTTAAAAACTCAGCTAACATCTTGATTTCCATAATATTTGACATTTTTGTATGTGGAATATGCACCTGTCATTATTTCTATTGTATTCTCCATTTCTTCTGAACTTCTGAAGACTTCACAGGAGTCATGGTAGTTTTCTAAGCAAAGGTAATGTTATCAAAGTCTCATCTCGATCCCAGATGCTTCTTGATGTCCTGTCCTTGAATAATCTCCTGAAAGGATGAAGAAGACGACGGATGACAGACAGAGATTGAAGGAGGGGGAGTGGAAATAAAGACCGAGAGAAAGGGAAACCACATTATTATAGGAAGAAAGTGGGGGTAAGAAAACTAAAAGCAGATGCCTGTCACAAAGATAAGACTCAGACCATTGTCCTGTTCATACATTAGAACCCGTGTGAGCAAATGTGCTTCAGGACACTGCTGGGCAGATTACAGAGGGCCTAACAGCGTGTTCAGGGGATTAACAGAATCTGCTTGTTGAAATGTGTAAATATTTTGTTCATGTTGGGTGCAGTGAGATTTTATTATGGATTACTTCACACAACCTCGACAATCCACACACTAGTGAAAATATAGCATAGCAAAATTAAACTTTTGTAGTATAAATATGTAGTTCAAGGAAAGAGAGAAACAGGAAGCAACAGAGAGACAAAGACAAAGCAAAATGAAACACAGACACATTCATCAGGTGGCAGGCGTGCACAGATAACCTCAGGCCAGCTGCTATAGCTTCGGGCAGGGACTCCCAGCACCCCATGAGCACAAGCAGCTCCTCGCTGGTTTAGAGACAGAGCTCTTCTGTAAATGTCTATTGTTTTTGACATTGGCTACCATGACATTTGTGTTTCTTTGTCTGGTTGGTTTGAAATTCTAATTTCAATTATTGGACAGAGAACAAGCATGAAATATAAAAAAAATGTGTTGCCAAATCGACTTCCAATAAATGTGGAGAGCATTACTGACCTATGAATCACCACTACTACAATGTAATCACAACATCACAAAAACAAAGAAGTCCTGATGTGCAAAAATTTAATGGATCAATATTGGTTGTATTATGCCCAAAAAATCAGAATCCGATCCTTTCTTTACTGTATTCCACTGTGTTTTGTCCAACTCAGCCTACAATTGCACTGCAGGTCTCCTTCACCACTGTAAAGTGCAGCTTTTCACTGCATGTGGGAGTGAAAATTTGAGTGTGTGAATGTGAAATATAATTTGGATGCACCGGTGAGTAAGGCTGGCAAAAAGCACTGATTTTCCAAAAACCAAAGAGCAAAGTACAAAACATTCAGCTAGAAACTTCTCCTTTTTACCGGGGGCCGTCCGTCTCTCTAACTGGTTAAATTGTCAAATACCGCCAGCGGCAGGTCTTATCAGCCGCAGCTAATTAACGTTAATTCTGTGAGTAACTTAGTTACACCACTCCACAGTCTAACACAGTGTTTCTGTGGTTTCAGCATACTCAACAAAGTGAGATGGCTTCTCTCTTGCAGATCGCTTCACAACTAACTTTTATTTATATTGTATTTAAGCTAGCTTAAAGGGGACCTATTATGGTCATATATATATATAGATATAATAACCTTTTTCTATAAGCCCCCCCTCCCCAAAAAGAAGGCCCAGTCTGCTCTGATTTGTCAACATATCCAGGTCTTCCTCACCTGCGCTCCATTTATCTCTGTACAGTTATCATTGTAGCTGAGGAACGACTATGAAATGTCATATAGGGTCACTTTCGACCATACTACTGTTCGCTTTCTACCACTGCACATGTTCCAACAGGAATATGAACCAAAAATGGGAAGAAATTTCAAACATTGGTAACCATGATTACACATTTCCCTGATGTTAGCATGTAGCTACACATAGCAGTGTACTTGCAGCCAGGGACAGAGTATATTGGCACTTTCTGCTATGGAAAATCACATATAAAAGCTTCTAAACCAATGTTTTCATAACTGGACATGTTTCCACACAAATATGATCTAATAGTTACATGTTTCCCTGATGTTAACGTGATGCCACATATAGCATCGTACTTGCAACCAGTAATGAGTGTTAGGCAACACATTCTCCCTTTAAAACACACCAATAGAAGCTTGAAAACACAATGGGACATGTTTCAGCGGGGACATCCGAAATTGGGAAAAAGTTAACATCTGCAACTACGATAAACAAGATATGTTACAAAATATGTATGTGCATTAGCTTCAGCTGGTCTTTAAAGTAGAAAAGAACATAAGAAACAATAGTCAGAATGTTGGAAAGCAAAGGAAAGGAAAGAGGAACTTCAGTATTTGGGTCTGGTAGCTCATGAAAAATACGTACGTCAGATTCTTGGCCACAGCTCTTACTTCAATGTCCCGTATCTGACTCAGTACGGGCAGATATAAATGGAGTAAGATATCAGGACTGAGACAAGAAAAACTGAAACAGGACATCTCAAAACAATAATGTAAACAACAGAACAACTGTGAGAAAGGGTGTTTTGTCCAGTAGGTGGCAGCTACAGAATGACCACAGACAGGCTATTCAGCTGAGTGGTTTATAAAGCAGTATTTCTCTCTGAGTCTCTGAAAAATAATTAAGACCATGACTGATTACTAAAAAATCTTTTTAAAAACGAGCGCTGTCTTGCTCTTTGTTAACAGAGGAAAAACTGATTTCAAAAGTGAATACCCTGCCGAATCAATCCACTGAAGTCTACTCTGAAGGCGTATTTCAGATGGAATACAGGATATGTGTATGCAAAAAGACCCTTACATCCACACATAAGCACAGACACACACAAACACACGCTCCTGCAGTACAATCTACTCCAAAGATGCCTGTCTACATAAAGGTTTCAGAGGAATATCCATTACATAAACATTACAGTGGCCCACAGTAGAACTCAGAGCAGAGTTTGGCTTGCTGCTTTATTTGTAGGTGAACAAATAAAGCCTGCCATGCACACACATGCACGCACGCACGCACACACACACAAACACACACACACACACACAGTGCATGCCTAGCCACAGAGGCCTAACAAAATAAATACATATGTGCACCTCCTAACACATAAACACATACAGTACACCAGAGAGATGAGAAACACCTCTCTCTGCACATTCGGAGAGTACATCCTAACAAAGAGGTCTGTGAGATTCTGTGGGGAGGGAATTTGGGCTATAAGGAGGGGAGGCTAGGGGAGCTCCCTCTCCCTAACTCTCACACACACACACACACACACACACACACACACACACACACACACACACACACCACACCACACACACTCACACACACACAAAGAAGGAGGAAGGGAACATAGTGATGCAGCACTGGTCTTCTCCTCCCAGCTTGGCGTGCCTGGAAACCATGGCAGCAGTGTCTCACGGTACTGCAGCCGTCGCCATGCCAACAGTGGTGGCAGCTTTCTGTGGGGATCAGACTCACTGGGTGACACCTGACGAATGCACAGACACATGCATGTGCGTTCATGCACACACACACAGGTGCATGCGCATGCACAAACACACACACACACACACACACACACTAATACACACAGGCAGGGAGCCACTAAAAGGAAATGGGAGAAAGGGAACAAAGAAAAGCATGCAGGGAGAGCTTGACACAGGTGGGTAAAAATACATGCCGAGATGCACACAAGGGCATGTACATGTGAGCACAAATAGGCAGCAGGACACACACACACACACACACACACCATGTAAGGCTTTCAGCAGGTGTACAAAAAGGCAACCTTTCTTTTATCCCTCTCCTCCTGTTCAGAGTCTGCATGCTCCACTCTGTCTATCTAATTAGAGAGCCAGCCTGAGTCTGGCTGTCTGCATGGGGGCGCACACGCACCCACGCACACACACACACACACACACACACACACACACACACACACACATGCATGCACACCCATTCACATTCACAACTTCATCTTTCTCTCAACACAAATCACACAACATCTAGTGCACGCAAATGACAAGAGCACTCTATCACTCTCCACATGCACAGAGACACACATATCCAGACTCACAAAACACACACACACATACACACACACATCCACTACCCACATATTAATAACCAGGTCTCCAATGTCAATTTGAGCTCTCAAGGACTGTGGGTGCTGAGCGAGGCAGAGGCCACAGAGAGAGAGAGAGAGAGAGAGAAAGAGCAAGAGAGAGAGAGAGAGAGGGAAGAGTAATGGCGTAATGCATTCAGGTTCTTATTCATGCTGATTCCCCCGCTGGGTGCACAGACTCATTTACCTAAACAATACATTTCAGACAGGGCAAAGAGGACACAGAGGTAGGGCTGGGTGAGTGTGTGTGTGTGTGTGTGTTCAGGGGTGAATGATAGCCTGCTACTGCCCTTTGTGTGCTCTAAAACGAGATATTTTTTGTGTGTTTAAGAGCGAAAAAGCTTTTTGGTACAGTATGTATGTGTGTTAGGCTGAAGAAAAAGATAGCGGTCACTGAGTCAGAGCAGTGTATGTAGCCAAGCTTTGACATGGCATTGAATACCGGCTGTCTGCATCTGATAGAGAAGAAAGAAGGCATAAAAAGGCAGCTGAGGGAAGGCGAGGAGGAAAAAAACAGAGCAAGGGATGGAAAAAGAGAGAGGCCCTCGAGTGAGATGGAGGTTAAGAAATGTGGTACTTGACCTCCAGTGTGTGCTTAGCATGAAGGGAGAAGGCTGAAATCTCCCTTTCTTTATGTGTCTACCTTCCTGACAGTGTGTCTACTGGCTGCCTGTTCATTCTGTTAGCCAGATACTTAAGCATAACCAAACACTCATATACATAGACAGCATACAGACAATAAACCTATACATGCAAATATACATGGGGTATAAATGGTTGCAGGAAATAAATGTGAGAGAATTACTGTTTATGAAAAGTGCCATACTTGTAACTTATGTCTGACTTGTGTAAAATTATAAAACAGAACAGATTAAGGATGCAAAATGAATTTAAGAGTACGTTTTCAGTTATGTTGTATTGTTTCGAATCGTATCATATCGCATTGTATCATATCATATTTTTACTACTTGAGACTTATTTTTGGTCATACATCTTACCAGTAATAGCCCTGTACTCATTAAGTTATTTGCTGTCACCTGGGAACACTGTAACATTGCTTATTAGAAGACAAGCACAAGTGGTCATGTAATCATAGACCCCCAAGGTCAGCCAATCATGTATGAGTGTAGAATTAGGAGTATGCAAAATGGATAAAATCCTCCTTCATTTTACATGAAACTTGATATTGTGATACTGATACTGATATAATCTTAAATTGGTGGACAGTATGTCATGTTGTTTGTGCATCCTCAATAATTCAAAACTGGGATTCACTTCTAAAAACATTGCCCCATAGTAGGGCAGGGCAATATATTGCTAGATATCATCATCAATTTTGGATATCATAATATCATAAGTGTTGTCTTTTCCTGCTTTTAGATACAGAATTACTGTAATATGATGTAATTTTCTGAATTTACCAGACTACATTTCTATTATTTGCTATGGTCTAAGTCATTATATCCACACAACTGATGATTAATTATAAAAAAAATCTCATGCACAAATATTTTGTAAAAGCAAAAACAGTTAACCTTACAATATTGTCACAGTATTGATATTGAGGTATTTCATCAAAAATATTGTAACATGATATCACCCAGTGCTACTACCAGAGCACATTGGTCCATTGAGTAACCCTAATTTTATGGAGTATCAGTTGAGGAAACTGTTGATGGATAAGATAATTAGTGGCTAAGCCAGGAAAAAACCTGACAAATCAAGATACATTATTACATTGACAGGAAAATCATGTAAAAATCCAATATGCAATAACAGACTCCTGATTAATGATTTGCAATATTCTCTGTGTATGGCCTAATAAATTCAGATATTAATGAATAAGTTACCTTGCATCCATCACAGACTATCTGGCTTATACCGTGGCTGACCTACCATACCTGTCATAGTTACACAAACACAGCATAGAAAGTTTTATTGCTATTTTTTTTTTTGCCAGGGTAACAGTTTTGGTCTCTGTTTACTTCCTGTCATCTACTGCATCA
Source organism: Plectropomus leopardus (assembly GCF_008729295.1). Taxonomy (NCBI): domain Eukaryota; kingdom Metazoa; phylum Chordata; class Actinopteri; order Perciformes; family Serranidae; genus Plectropomus; species Plectropomus leopardus. The sequence continues at coordinate 6,924,275 of NC_056485.1, read as the reverse complement.
ACAAACATTCAAACAGAGAGGGACCTTTTGAGAACATTTTATGTTGTCAAGCTTGAAACAGTCCATTCATGTACAACAGCAAGATTTTTCGAGTGTTCGCTTTTCTGTTTTCTTTTCTTTTTCTGAAACTGCTGACTTTGTTACAACCCGTTTGAGTTCCTTGCCTTGTCTTATTTTACTGTAGCTCTTTTAATGGGTTTCTTTATCTCAGCAATTACTTTGGTGAGTCCAAAAAATATCATAGCCAACACAAATGACGACTAAAACAGGAATATGAGCCACACTGTATGAAAGCAGAAAATACTTAAGCTCAAATGTGCACATGGAGCAACCTCATGCTTATATACTCTGACACACAGTACGCTCTGATCCTCGACATATGCTGTTACCTTAGGTGTGCGCCTGAAAACATTAACCATTAACCCAGCCTGACACACATACACACACACACGCAGAGCTGTCTTAATGAGATGCTGACTCAATGCAGTGACTCACGACATCTACTGTACACACAGCGATGAGCTACGACCCAAATTATGAGCAGGCAATCCATCCACCCACATTAACACCAACAAGCAGAACAATTCATAATGATGTACAATATCCTGGTTATTACATAGGTTGACGGGTATAAATCCTCTAATGAGTATGTTTACAATGAAATACACATGGACATAAAAACACAATGGCTGCCGTAATTACTGCCACAGCAACGATTTAGAGGCGCTGAAAACACAAACTTATTGACCCAGAACCCTCTCCGGATAGCTGGATTTGTCCTGCTTTAAACTAACACACATTCATAGACCACACGTAGAGTAATACACTCATCGATCTGGATACTTAAGCACACCAGGCCAAGGTTTAGCCTGTTGGCCCATAATACTGGCTTCATGGCTGAATTTAGCCAAGAGGCAAAGTAATGGGGAGATGAAGATTACACACACACACTCACGCAGATGTCCAATGAGAAACAGTCATTACTGCCATGCTGTTTAGCCCGCTGTGTCTGTGTGTGCATTTTCCATCACGCAGAAAGGCTTGGAGGGTTTCACATGAGCTGTGGCATTATCTGCTGAAAGTCCTCTGTTGATGAGTGTGTCTGTAAGGTACCGAGGCAAACGTTTCTGCGTCATTTCTTTGGCTGTCTATTCTCTGGTTGGTTTTTGGGGTCTTTTAAACTTTAAAAGAGTAGTGATATTTTTTTTAAGGTTTCCTGCCCAATGTGTATTTGTTACTTTTGAAAATTTGTTCCGTGGGTGAGTTTGTGTGTGTGTGTGTGTGTGTGTGTGTGGCACCTGCCTGAGGGCATGTTTGCACAGCACGGTGTGCTGACCCACTGCAGGGTTTTTGTGGTGAGAGGAACAGGTGAGAGACGAGAAAAAGGGAGTTGACAAGATGCCCTCCCTGCGCTCGCACAACAACAGAATCACATCCTGGTACACGCACAAACGTACACACCACTGTATGAGGGGAAAATCGAGCTACAGCAAACACTGTTCGACATATTTTGCAATTCTAGCAAGAGAAAAAAAAAAATGCTGCTGTGCAGAACCTTCGCTCGAGCAAAATACACAATCCCGCAATTGTTTAAAAGACTCCGTTTTCCAAAGTTGCCAGTCTGGCATGAGTTAAAAATCAGAGAAATATGCAGCAGATAATTGGGAACATATCCGCACAGCACACTGTTTATATGAGCCAATGTTTTTGTGCATTATGTCTCCAAGGGCTCTGAGCATATTTGACAGCATCTAGAACATATGAGAAAGTACGTTCCACTGGAAGAATGCTGCCACCAAGTCAACATGTGCATGTGGATATGCAGTATGTGTATGTTTGGGAGATTAGGCAGATTAGGCAGGTAGGTCTGAATACAACTGTGTATGTGCACGTGTTTGTTTGTGTTTTGGGTTGAGCGAGCCACAATTATCACTTCATATAGGTGTGTATCTCCTTGTGCTCTAAAACTGTGTATAACCCTAGACTTATATTCCACTTAGACCAAAGTTTGTGCCAGTATATTATTCACCCACGCACATAAAAATATATATCCAATCGTCTCTCCAATCACTATAATTAATAGCTAATTCATAGGTAGGACACCCTTGCAATTATCTGTTGGCATAGGATAAGGTCAAACAAACAAATAAGAAAAAAAAATACTTTCCAGAGCTTCCAATATGCTGTTTTTGATTGAAACCACTACTTAACTATGAATCCATGATTACAATAGGAAATGACTTCTAGTCATTATAAAGTAGTTTGGCCCATTTTAGCAAACATCAATGGTTTGCATGGTTGGCATGTACCGACTTACCCTGACATATATTGACAAATGTATCCTAAGTTTTAGTGTGTTTCAGATGTTTCATTTCCTCATCAAAGTTAGGAAAGTCGTTGCAGCACTCAAGTTTTGGTTTGCACGATGACAGGTTTATTTCCATCTGTCTTTGTCCAAATATTATGAGAGCGAACACGATGCTTATCTGTCGGGACGTTTTGCCTTTATTCAATCAGCTTTGTCTATTTCCTCTTGTTTTGCTCAAACGTTGGCAGAAGTCTTGTTTTGCTTTTTCTGTCTTCTTTCACCACTGTTGTTGTTGTTGTTGTTGAATCTGCGTTGGCATGAGTTTCAAGAGCAAAAGACAATGTAATTCCAAATCGACAATTTGGGACTACTTTTTTCTTCATTGTATCTGCTTGGGTTAGCCGTGGGTAAGAAATTGCTGATAAAAATTGACAATGACCTCAGGCAAATCCATCATCAGCCAGTCAGGTTTCATTTTCCGATTGTTTCCATTTACCTTTTACAAATTGTCCAGCCATGGTTAATTTATCTCAAGAATTTATTTGGAAATGTTTGATTTGTTTCATTTTCTGTTGCTTTTACTTGCGCTCCCTTTCTTCTACTATTGGCTCCACAATCCCTCTGTGTTTTTCCCCCCTCCCCGCCTCCTTCCATCGTGTTTACTGTGGGCCAGTGGCTGACTTTAGCCTTCCCCCCTCTGCCCAATCAGTGGCACTGGCTTGGGCTGCTAATTGAATTGGGCTGGAGGTCTAATTCTAATGTGCAGCAGATGGCCGGGGCATTCCTGCATTCAAGCAGCCGCGGGCCGCCACTCTGTTCCACACTGCTCTGCCCAGGGTAATGTAAACCACCACGGAGAGGAGGAGAGAGATGCAGAAAGAGCGAGACACCCCAAACTCAGTCACCTTGAGGTTACACACAAATGCACAAGGTCTCCTCCACTGCATTCACAGCAGCAGTTGAGTTGAGCTGTAAAGCCACACAGCAGTTCATTCTCACACTTCAAATGTGCTCTCTGCTATATAGTTTTGTACAAACAGATGATAACCATGTAACTTAGTCACCAAATGTCAAACATATATAAAAAAGGCATCTGAACATGCACAGCAAAATAATGTGCCTCCACTCTCTTTGTTACGCATCAGTGGATTAAACCATCACTGGATGGCAGTGTTGAGCTGCACTGGCCGTTCGGTGCTGGTGATGCTGGTGAACAAGGTTCCACTGAAGACATAATAAAGACACAAATCAATGGCCATAATTTGGAGCGAGACTGGGCCTGGGTTAGAGTTATAATTTCCCTGGTTTCTGGAGCTGCATTGGAAAGTAAACACTGTAAGTGCTAAATCACAACAGACAGAGCGGGAAGGAAGGAGGAACAGAGGGCGGTAGATAGATGGAGGAAGAAATCAGGAGATATAAGGCAGAGAGGTGGAGAGCTGCAGAAAGAGAGAAGGGGATAAAATCAGAGCTGCTAATGTAATAACAGCCCAACACAGAGATGAGGAACATTGCTCCTCACAATGGCTACTATCACCAGCTATCAAGTGCATCAGGGACGAGGCATCAGGGAGCGTGCGTGTGTGTAATGGTGTGTGTGTACGGGTGCGCACGTGCAAACACAGCGTACTTTATGCTTGCGCGGGGCTGCGCTTACTGTTTTGAGATGACTCCCCAGAGTGCAGCCTGAGTGCTGTGAGGAAGATTATGAGTAAGATAGAAAGCACACATGAATTTGGGCTTTGTTGTGCGTCAAGATAATAAAAGATGGAGCTCTTTGTCGGAGCGGGTAAGTGTATGTTTTGCGAGTAAATGACTGACAACACAAAACAGCCATTTGGGCTGTGGGTGTGACAGTAGCTCTTTGTACAAAGATCTTAGATTTGTAAGCAAGTGTGTTTATACATTTTTGCCAAAACGTATAAGCAGAAGTAGTTATTTGGATGCATCTCTGCGGATGTTCCGAGTGTTTGCGCATCACTCTGGGAAAAGTCAGAAATAAATGGCTTAGACTGTGGGTGGTAATTGCAGGTGATTTGGGTAGTGCAGAGTGTATCCTGTTGTTCTCTTATTATAGACACACTAAGACAATGCAGTTTCATCTGCAGGGGTAACAAACAGACAAGGTTTGAGTCCAAAAACTAATGCTTGAAGACCTGGAAAAGCAATTTAATGCAGTATATTCTCTTGCAATGTGTTGTGGATACACTGGCACCAATAATATTGTTTTTTTGTGATACTGGGAAACAGGTGTGACCTTTTAACTCTGGAGCCGCTCTGCTGTCGGTTTACCCTTTTGCCACTTTGGCTGTTGTACAAGTGAATGAGGGCTTTCTGAGCATTATTTGTGTGAAAAGCGTTTGACTCTGTGCACTTTGTAGTCATTTTAAAGCAACAGTTCACCCCAAAATTAAAAAAAAAAAAAAATCTTTTTCCTCTTACCTGTTAAAATCCTTTGGGTATGAGTTGCAAAGTGTTGGTGATATCAGCTGTAGAGATATCTAGTTTGCCTTTTCTTGAATAAATAAAGCAAGTTGGTACTCGGCTTGTGGTGCTAAAAGCAAAACAAAAAACAAACAAAAAAAGACATTTGTGTGTTGTGAGGTCTCTCTCAAAAAGTCACTTAATTAATTTACTCAAAATAATCTACAGACCTTGTTGTGAGCAGTTTGATGTAGGAACTATTTCCTGAATACCAAACTACACCCGTCAAGAGTATCACTGCGAATAAAAAGTGCACATTAGCTCATGAACGAGAGGTTTGTGCTTGAGACAGGGAGAGATGTAAACATTAATGACGTCCTCATTGGCTGAGCTGTTACATTAGCAAGTAAAGTTTGGTGCTAGTTGAACTAGCAGCAGTGGATGTACACTCCTATTGCACAGTGATACCACTGGCAGGTGTAGCTGGGTAGAAAGAAAATAGCTCCTACATCAAACTGCTCACAACAAGCTCTTTGGATTATCATGATTTCTGCCAATACCCCCAACCCTCAAAACAATCTCAACTAAAAAATAGATCTATAGGTAAGAGACAGAAATACGTATATTGGATTTTGAGGTGAACTGTCCATTTAACTCTGTGAGACTGACTGAACTTCATGTTGTTTTTATCTAGGGGATGGCAAGGTCAGTGGGTTGGTTCTGTCTACCACTTTCTCACAGACTTCGCTCCAGTTTGCTTCTCTGGTGTATTAACACTCCAGTCACAGAGGTATGCCTTTGTTTTGTTAAAAAGTAATCAGTCTAAGAGTCACAACTTTGGGGAATGCTTTAAAAATCTATTCAATCGTGCACCAGACAAAATAGCTTTTCACCCAGATGGTTAGAAGAGTCTGAGGATTTTGGAAATACCTTCAGAGCAGCAGCGGTAAGTGTTGCTAAACGACCTTTTGGGTTTTCCCAACAAATCCTGATATGTATGATCAGAGAAATGGATGCTTAGCTCTGTGACTCCAATGTGAACACACAAGAGGCTTGAACAGGAGTTAGCCCAGACTGTCTTAACAACTACCGGATGGATCGCCCTGAAATCTGGCACAGAAATGTATATTTTCCTGAGGCTGTATTATGAATAACTTTTGTTATCCCCAGACTGAATCTGCATCTAGAGCCATGATCAGGTCAAATATCAGCTACAGCAGCAAGCACCAGATACGTATTTTGTCTGAGCGATGGCTAAAAAAGCAAAAGGAAGCCACAAATCCTCACAATAGAGATGATTTGCTTGATAAACAACAATAATTAACTCATCAAAAATGATTAATTTTGATTCCTGATGAATGATTTTCTCAACCGACTCATCATTTCATCCACAAAGAGTTTCTCCAAAATACGGCGTATGCATGATCTCTGCTTCGTGGAAACTTTTAAAGCAGCGCAATGATGGGTCTTTGATTGATGCATTACAATGTATTGTGTGGTGCAGAATCACAGGTATTGTGATGGCACTGTTATTGCAGGTTACACAGCGTATCTTGATGGCTTTGTATTGTAAGCCAACCTATGATTTCCCCTCTTACTCACCTGCCTATTCTATTTTATACTCACTTACACAGACACTTGCACTGAACTCTCTACTCCTCAGCACAAAAAGAAGCAGTGATGTCTCTTTCCCCTCGGTAATCACCACCAGCTACTACAGACGCACACACAGTTATATCCTCGGTGTGTGTGTCTGTCGGCATGCAGGCGATAATGTCTCAGTGTGTGTCTTACTCATATTGTCCATAGTATCATCATTAATCATTTCTCCTCTGCCCAGACATGGCCATCAGTTATTGAGAGGTGCAATAATTTGGAATTGATTTAGTCCCCCCCCCCACATGGAGCCTGGCTCCGAATATAAAATGCTCCTTTGGCAAGACAGAAGAATGAAAGCTAATGATAAAGGGCTGTCAGCATCTGAAGCTCTACAGCTCTGCAAACAGAGGTGTCTCTTTCCTTCTCTCTATCTTTCTCTTTTTGTCTATTTCTGTGCTTCTCTTTTTTCTTGACTAGAACGACTAGGAGCCAAGGCTGTAGGGAAACTGTTCCTGTTGTGTGCGTTTACTTGTTTGTGAGTCAGTTTTGGATGAGGAGGAGGAGGAGGAGGAGGAGAGAGGAGAAAACCTGATGGATGGAATCTCTCCCCTCCTACGCAAAAACCCCTTGTGTTAACAAGGATACAGATTTAGGAGAGAGAGCGTGAGAGAGACAGTCGCAGAAACCTTGAGAGATAGTTAGAGAGAGACAATGGGAGACTGAGCGAGAGAGCTCCAAGCTGAAGAGCAGACTACTAAGCCTCTATAAATAGGAAAAAGATTGAAGTACGAGGGTTGAGAGACCCTCTTAAAGCTCTGTTCTCTCTTTTTTCTTTCCCCTTTTGTCTTCAAGACTTCTCCAATTGATTTAAAACCCCATCAGTTGGCATCAGGATCATTTCTAGGAAAAGACAAAATGATATTCTACATGTATCATGTTACAGCAAGCTTACTGCTGATTACACGTATTACAGTAACGTCACTCAAACTGATATCACAATGCAATTAAACAACATTTTGAAATCGCATGCAAGCTTTGATGCAGTCGACATGTTAAGGATGTTTATCGGTACTACTACTCTAACCAATACTGCTTATCGATCCGGTACTTTAGCGGTACGTTATCTCAGCAATTCTTTGCTTTATTTTCTATGTACCGTAAAATGTCAATTAAAAGCTTACCCCCAAATAAATGCCCAGTCCCTTTAACTAGCCTGTGTGGCTTCACATTTTGACAAATAAGCACCTGCCTTAATAAGAAGCCTGGTCTGGTTGCCATGCAGTTCATTTTTATAGACGTTCTCTGGATCCATAAAATCGGTTTGTTGGCTACCCCGTGGAACTAACATTGGTTAGCTGCTTAGATCATGCATACAAATATAAATTTTTAAACTTCTGTCAATATGGACATGCTACAAACATGATTAGCTTGGTTAGATTCTCTACATTTCTATAATTCAGTCCATTTTACAGAAACCACAAGCACCAAAGCAGACAGTAATACCAGCAGAGTAAACAAGAGAGACGCAAGAAAGAAACAACTTCTTGTTTCCCATCTTTGCTAGGCAACAGTTAATTGAAGTTTTACAGAATGTAAGAACAGTATGAATAGCATTGTGTTAAACACATCACTATTACAGACTATAACATACCTGAGGTGGATGGGGTAATGGGAGATGAACTTCAAGCTAGGCGGTTGAAAACATAGCATTTTTCCACCTGTATGTGATGCTTTTCCGCAACATGTTTTGAAAAACTGCTCTTGTTTTTGCCTTTACGTGAAAAAGAGCTGCTGCACTTGTAAAAACAAGCAGCATTGGCATCAATTCTTGAGAAGTATAACCTGACTTTAGAGCATGTCACTGGAAGCAGGGCTCCTGTGTGTGTGAGACAGAGTGGCAGAGCTGACCCCGCCCCGCCCCTCGCACATGCTGCAGGCGCTGACGCACAGAGCTCTCCTCTCGACTGAAGAGCAAAAATGGATAGATAGATGAATGTTTTAATCTTATTGCAAACGGAGTTGGTGAGATAAAAACTGTAAATGTTTACATAAATAAACAAGAAAAATATTTATTTTATTACTCCTTATAGCAGAACCTTTACTGTCGGATCCTATCAATACTACAGTCTTTAATAATTCGATCCTGGTGCCTGTTTAATACTGGGTTTCAGTACCAATCCCTACATATTACAGTGTTATGATAATAGCGTTGCTCCTTTGGGGAACAGCTTGGTACTAGTGTGAATGTAGTAAATGTGTGCTTAAGTGCAAGAGAGAGAGAGAGTGACGTGGATGCACTCAAAGTAGACATGTGTTTCCAGTCGTAGCAGGGAAGAAATTACATTTAAAGTTTAGACTAGGTTTCTGTTTGTCCATGAATAAACGCAGCAACTCTTTAAAACCAAGGTTAAGTTCTCATGTCTTGCTTCCAGTCAAGAAAGTAAATCGGATACTCTGGATGATCAAGCAGACCTTGTTGTGAGCAGTTTCATGTTGAAACTATTTATTTTTTACTCGACCACATCCGCCAACCGCATCACTGCAGAGAAGGAAGCATGTATCCACTTATGGATGAAAGACTTGAGCTTGTGACAGTGACAGTACTGCTAGCTCACCTAGCATGACCGAGCTAACATTATAGCTAAGCCAAGGAAGAAACTGCTTATGATTAAATTTAATGCTGTCATTGGCACGAGCCTCTCTTTTATGAGTAGGTGCACGCTTCACCCTGGGCAGTAATATGGTTTGCAGGTGTAGTTTGGCAAAAAGAGAAAAAGGTTCCTACATAAAACTGTTTACAAAAAAGTCAGTGGATTATCTTGAGTAACAGGGTCATGATTCCTAGAAAGAAACATTACTTTGAGCCTTTCAAATGTATTTTTTTATTTATTTTTTGCGTTTTAAGTACCACAAGCAGAGTGCCATCTCGTTCCATTATATTCAACAGTTTCATTAAATTCAATAGAAGGCAGACGTCTCTACGACTGATAGCTGTCCCTTTGAAAACATGTTTACAATGTGTCAGTATGCTCTTCAGTTTTTTTGTTATTTGTTTCTGTAACTGACAGATTCCTGTGTATTTTTCACATAATAATATTCACAACATTTCTGTTGTTCTGTTGTTTTTGAGATACTATTTAAGTCATGATGACTGCATTACATGTTAACAAAGCTTGGCATTACAAATTATAATAATCTGCTGTGAATGAATGTTTTTACAGTTCAATAGCTAAATAAAGATATGATTCATATCAGTTAATGCATCGATTTATCTTATGTTATCATAGCACATAGGCCTGGCCTTCATGAAAGAGCTGATTATATGTCGACTGTATCCAGTGTTGTGTTGCTCATACCACAGAATGACATATTGCTTGTGTATAGTGGAAAATAAAGAAGACAAGGAACATTTTTTCAAAAGTTGCAAAATTATTGCATACTGAATAGATTATTTTCCCATGTCGTTCAGCCCAAGTCATTATTATATTTATATTTTGCACATGGTTTGTTTATAACAAAGTTTTGCAGAAGCAGCGATGATATCTCCCAGTCAAAGAGTAGCTAAATGAGCAGTATGATATCAGCAATGGAGCATTACAGAAGCTATTGATGCCTGTCAACTATGGCATACCGTTATCAATTCCAATTCCAATTATTTTGTTATCGCTTGCAAATGTGAATTGGCTCTTGATATCGAACCCTTCCTTCTCAACTTCTCTCTGCTGCCTAATCTCTGCCTCCCTCAGCCACCCTCTCTGTTCTGCAAATCCACACAAAAAACATGAGGGTGGTAAACCCTCGTCTCGCTCTTCAATAATTCCATGCAAACTAGGTATTTTTAGATTGTTGTGGAACCAAAACCTCAACGTCTATTTGGGTTTTAGCTGTCAGTTGCAGGTTATGTAAAACAACATCTCCTGTCTTAACTGTGAGCAGATTCAAATTGAGAGCAAAGATGATTCTGCAATCCTAACCGATATTTAGAGTACTGCCTGCCTATCTTCAATAGCGGCTGAGACTGAGACTGAGACTGTTATTTGCCTCAACAGAAGAGACAAACAGGCTATTATCACAGACAGGGCTTTATTCCTAATTCCCGTAAACCTGATCATGTTTATGTAAGAAGCCTCCCTGGTGTTGCTTCTGCCCCCATTTGCCATGTTAATTTATTGTTGCTGCTGTTTGCAGTTAATGCAAATTCAACACTTCCTCCATCTGTTTCAAATTACAGTCTTTTCAGCACATCAGAGAACATTATCCCTGCTCTTTGCCTGAAGGCTTTTATTGTGAAACATCTACAGGATATGTCGAGCTTGATTTACAGCAGTTTTACAGCAGCTAAGAGTATTAGAATGAATAATTGAAATCAATCTGTGAGAGAATAGAGGAAAACTCAGAGGTAAACGGGGGCAAATATGGCATTACTTTATTTTCATGCTGACGACCGAACACTATGGAAGTGTACACAGCATTCAATTCACTGTTTAAGTACTGGCTTTTGCTAGAGAAATCTGTGATCGCTCTCTGCTCTTTCTTTTAATTCCTCCCTTTCTTACTTTCCTTTGCTTAGTTTCCTCTTTATACTCATCCTGCTCTTGTCTGCAGCTTTTTTATGTGTGTGTGTGAGTGTGTGTGCGTGTGTGTTTGTGTGGCAGCGGTCTGGCGGAGGCTGGAAAGCAGGTGGGCGAGAGGAGTTGAAGTGACACCTGGTAACAGGCTGACAGCCCCAAGGAGAGATGCGGCACTTTCATCCCCTGACACGTCTCAACCTTCTCTCCTCACCATCATGAACTTTTAGAATCGAGGACACACACACACACATACACACACACACACACAGACGCTGTTCACTGTTATGCTCACACACCAAAAAATAGCATGCATATACAGTACACACAGAAGCAAGTGACAGAACACAGCAGAATCTCCCCGAAAGAAACAGACAACATCACTTGAAGAGGAATTTTCGATGCCCCGAGATTGATCATTATACCTGAGCCTCCCATTGGGCAGGTGTCTTGTATTCCACATGTTCCTGTGGTTTCTGGTGGTTGTGCTTATACAGTTGAGCACACAATGAAAGTTGAGTCGTGGCCTGTGTTTCTACTTTGGCACCGTTACCCACAAAACAAATTATAAACAGGTGCAAATTTGCAATATCTACAGCCACATGTGCGCATGCATCCAACGCTTGTCACTAGTCCAGTGATGCCTCTATAAAACAACCATTTAAAAGTTATGAAAGGGACATGTCAAAATGGTATGTGTCTGTGTGCGTGCCTTTTTAACAAAGTTTGGCCTAATGTGATGTGATTATGTGGAGTTACTGTTTGTCCCCCTTATAGCTATCTGGCATGAACCATAGACTGAAAATAAAGATGGATGACACAGTAGCTCACCAAAAGTTGGGTGAAAACATCTCAATCTCCCCCTGGTGGCTGGCTGCAGTATAGATCATAAACCCTGCCCCCTCCGTGTTATTAAATGGGGCAAGGGCAAAACTAAAAACTCAAAATACAAATTCATTTTTTCTCAAAGACGGTTTTTGTCAATTCAGGTATTACTTATCGTGCTGATGTATGTTCAAGTGTTCGTTTTTCTGATAGGTTTAGTTTTAATTTGTTGTCTAATGCTTTATAAAGGGGTTTTGACATCATGATGGACATTTCTGTGTGCCAATCAATGTGTTAGCAATCAATGGCGCTGCCCTTGATGGGTCAAATGGAAACACGAGATCACTGCTGTGCAGGCTCCAAACGACCTCAGTAGCAAAAGATGGCATCTTTATATACAGTCTATGGCATGAACACTGAACAAACACATACACGCACACTTAACTTCCATGCCAAATTTCAGCCTCCTGGGTGGGGAAATTTTTGTGGGTCGCCAACCAACCAACAGACAGAGGCACCTAAGATATATAGAGCTGTTGGTTGTTGCTAAAAGATAAATAAATTGAAAATAATAAGAATTAGTGCACAGTTATCTATAATTGATCAATGCAACAACTCCTCGGAATTAACCTCTCCCACTACATCAACAAATAAAATCCAATGTGTATTTCTGGTTGAGTTACACATTATAATTAACATACAAAAGAAAGGTAGTTGTATAAAACAGCAGCAGAAGTAGCAGCTATGCCTCAGGCTTGTTCTCAGCACTGGAGGAGAGATTTGTGCAGAGAAATCTGTGTGAAAGTTCAGTCAAACAAGCATTTCAAACCAACTAAGAATCTCTTTTTGGACTTGTTTGTGACTAAACTGCCTGCAAAAAATCCACACTTCACTGATATTGTGTAAAATGTTGAAAAATCCCCATAAACCAATGCTAAAAGCTCTTTACAACCACTTAAAAGAATTGCCATCAAAACACAACCAAGTCCCAGACGCAGCAGATGCCCTGTTGCTGACAAGCGGTGGAGTCAGCCATTGTGAGGCCCACAGATTTTAAAAGTCTCCGTTTATCAGAACTCTTAAAAGCTTCAAGCTTCTGCACTTTAATCCCCTCTCTTTTACTCTCCCCTGTGTTCTCCTTCACTTCATCCCCCAGTACCTCAGAGCCGGGGAGCTACGCTAATACTGCAATGGCACCAACATAAACACTCCATGAACCGACACGTCTCTCGATGAACTAGCACCCCAGGCGCTCCACTCCATCAGCCTGAGAAATGGATGCCCCTGCTGTTTACTCCTGCTCAGGTATTGCTATTGTTTTTCCCTCCACATTGCATTTATTAGATTCATTTTCTATATGGATGCTGTAAATAACTGAATTTGATGGTGCGGCTTCCACACAGACATGCAAACTCACAGCATCAGCACCGATTATGTACGACGCAGCCATCCGAGGAAACGCATGAAAGTTATTGTTCAATTAGGGAAGAGGGTAAAAATAATCTAATCCATAAATTAGCTAAAGTCAATTAGGACAACTCACCAATTAAGGACAAATCTGTTACTTGAGGGCACAGCTATAATGAGGTTGCGGGAGGAGCCACGCTGAGACTGTGTCCTTGCTTGTTTGTGTCACGCTCAACAAACACAGAGCTTTGACCATGTTTTTGATATGGAATTAGACCGCAAATTGAATTCTGGGGACCGAGCCCATGTCTGGGCACACAAGAAAGCAGGAGACAAGAGAGTGAGAGACACAGAGAGAGAGAGGGAAAAAAAAGGAAGGAGCGAGAATGAGAGAGTGTGTGTTTGTGTGACTATTTATAGATGCTGTGTCAGTCTGAATACAGTAGAAGTAGAATCTTGTGTGCTCTGTGGAGCAGAATGACTGTCTTCAAACTCAATGCTGGCAAAACCCCAGTGTTTTTTGGAGTATTTATAGCTGACTGATTTTTACTTAAAAAGAAAAACTTTAAAAGAAATATTACCCTAAACAGTTTTAAAAACCAACACACTGACAAATACTTCCAATTAATTGCTGAGAAGAGATTAACACAAAACAATCACCTGATTTTCAACACATTCTTCTATCACCTCCTCTGTCATGCAACTTGATCTTTAAAGCTGATTAAACTTTGACCCCCCTGACCCTCCGTCCAGCCATGCCTTCAGGGCTCTGTTCACACCCTCATCTTTGTAATGTACAACGTCAAGAAACTTTCACACCCTGTCACTGCGATTCCCTAAAGACGCTTCAATATCAAAGCCAAAGTGTAGCGTTAACATATGGAAAACATCTTCGATGAAAACAGTCACCAAGGAGAGAAGACAAAAGGAGAGAGAGCAATGTTTTTTTCTTCTTTTCCGCAAGACCAGCAGTAAATCTTATGATGGTATGAGGCAGCACTAGAGGCAGGAAACTATTGATCTTAGCATCTATTGAGTGCTGCAGCTTGTGCACATCAGAGACAGAGAACCTCGTGATGATGACAGCATGTAATGGCGTCTCTTTTATGTGCTCCCTCTCCTCTGTCTATCTTCCCTCCCTCCACACTACATGACTTGTCAGTGAATTGTGGTGAGATTTTCAGTGAGTGAGTGGGGATTACTGGGAGGTCTGAATTAGGCACCTCTGACACCTCCCCAGGCCAAGGTTATTCGCACACTAAATTTGCACTTTTGTAACCTCTGTGAGTGCCGGGCTGTGTGACAGGGAGGTGGAGAGGGGCACTGACGTTGACGCCACTTGACAGGCAGACAGGGCTGCTCCATGAGCTGGTTTCTGCTGCCCCAGGACAGCAGGCCTGGAGGCAGAGAGGAAGGAAGCCAGTCAGCCTGTTCCCCCTCTGCTCCCCAGTCCCATTTCTGGTCTGGAGGAAATTAAGCCTTGTCTCTATTTCCCCCACTGCTTGCCTGCTTGGGCTCTAGACCTCATCCACATGGGGCCTTGGAGATGTTGGGGAATAAGCTGATGAGCTGATGCCAGGGGCTATGAGCTACAAGGCTATATGAGCCGCCATAGCCACTTAACCCTTTCTGTTCCCCTGCCAGCAGGGCCAAAAGCCCTTACCTGAGGTGATCACCACATGGACCTCAGCACCTGGCAGCCATTCATCATTCCCAGCAGCGCTGCGGCCTTTGATACCCTGATATGGCCCTAATGGCATGTGCAAGAGAAACAGGGCTCACATGCACATATATGCAAACAAAATTCAGGGTTGAGGGATAAGTACAATTTGAAAGGAAATCCATTTTGCCTTTTGACCCCTGAAACCATAACAAAGGTCTCATGTGGCTGACCCAGGAGAGCGGCACTGTACTGACAGATAGCAGGGTCAAATGAATAACTTGCCATGGAGAATTCAAACACTAATGGTGCTGAGTTTTGAAATGGGCGAGGGGAGGGATGAAGACAGATGAGGACACAAGAAGGGTGAAAATGTATGAGAGGAAAAATGAGTAACCCCTAAATTCCAACAAGGTCCATCAACGGCGCGCTATGACCACGGCATGGCCTCCGGAGCCAATCACAGACATTCTAGAAAATGCTGGTGATTAAATAAAAACTAAAATAAGGAAAATATGCACTGAGTGTAGGAGATGGACAGCAGCCGCGTCAAGCCACACAGAGCAGATCATAACAACAGCAAGTCAAGTAGCGATGCATCTGGTCAATTTTCAAAATAAAACGCCTTGCATGGACTCGGGATCATGTTTCACTTAACTAAACGATTTATCAACAGTATGCGCTCCTTCTCCTCCCACCAGCCCTCTGCATTATGTCCAATAGGAGAATTAATGCTCGGGCCAACAGGCACTGTACAGGAAATTGACAGTAGATAAAAATTATGAACAGAACGGTATTAATCACAAAAACACGTTTAAAATCTCCTATATATCTATTTCGTTCGTAGTTGAATTATTATTCATCTATATAATTATTAAGATGAATATGTTTTTAACTAAAACACCACCACCAATCTTCTATCTATTCAATGCTTAACTGGATTTATTTAGACTCATCTGTATAATTATCAGGATGAGCATGTTTTTTGACTGAAACACTGCAAAAATTCTTTGATCTACTTCATTCTCGGCTGGACTGCCCGCTGCAGCACAACGAAGTGGGCAAAAACATCAATAAACAGAATTTAAACAGATACAAAAGGAAATAATTTGTATATGCAGTCCACTCTGTTACGGTAGAATCATAAAAATCAAGTTAAAATAAGCACAAAATCAAGGGAAAACGAAATAAGCACTGTTTTTGTTAGATCTACGGTACCAGGCAGCAGGACACTTCGATTCTGAAACGCTCATGGCGGGATATAGAGCCGCATGGAGGACGTAGCAAAACAGCGCCACAGACATCAACAAACTGCCGGTAGAATCGAGGGCTAAATCTGTGATCCAGTAGGGAAACGCAAGCTTCAAATCATAGCAGGCAAAACACTAAAAATAGGTAACAAAGGTAGCTGCATAGCCTGCATCTGCACTTATCTGCATCACACCAGCTGTCTCCTTACAACTTTTTTTAGAAGAAAGGTGAGTGTCAGAATGAATGGAGGCTGGAAGAGCAAGACAACGCCAAATGATAGTCAGTGTAAAGGAAAAAAGACTGAACCTGTTCTGGTGAGAGCTCCAGCCAGCTTGCAGATCCTGTCAGCAAACTTGTCGAGGCCCAGAGATACGATCTTCATGATGTGAATTCAGTGTTTGGTCAAAGGAGTGCCGCAGCTCATGGCAGATCTGCATCCAGTTCCATAAAGAAAGCAGATTTAGATTCAGATTCAGACAACTTTATTTTTTTCAAGATAGAGAGGCAATTCAGTTTTACAGTCTACCCAGACCATACACAAACTCGCAAACAGAAACAAGCAGCAATCAGCAGTAGTATGTCAGAGAAATCAATATAATGCACAGGCAAAAAATACACACTGGCACCTCATGTGATGGCATTAGATGTATAATTAAAGCCAAATTATTTGCACACAAAAACAGAGCCCACCTCCACATGGCATTCATGAAATAAAGTATAAAAGTGGTATAAATAACATCAATTAATATGCTTGGGAATGTTAGCAACTTCCATCTGACTTAAACATGTAACAAACACCTCACAAACAATAATACAGACATGTTCTGCTGACAGAACAACACACTCAAATAGTGTCGTTTCAAATACTTAAAATAAGTGACAAATTGTTAATTACATACAAAGGAGGATAAATGAGCTGAGGATTTGTGTAAAAACTGTCAGGTAAGGTGCGATGTTTATTAGACACTGCTAAACTATTAACACACATTATTTTCACATTTCACAGGTTTGATAACATCCAAGAAAAGAAGAAAAACAGACAGGTGACAGACTGGCACATTGTACCTTAAAGGGATACTCTGCCAGTTTTAGCCAGCTGTGTATCATAACAATGTGGGTAGTATGTGTTAATGAACTGTGTTAAACTTCCCTACATCTTGCTGCTGTCCAGAGCCAAATCTGCAGAAATCCTGTCATTCAGCAGATTTTCACTGACTCTTGAGCTGTTGCTTATACTAAATTATATATCCTCATTTTTTAAAGCCCACTCTCTCACTCAAACTCAGATAAAACCAGTAACACCAAGCAGAGCTGATCAAATGTGAACCAAGACTATTTTACTGTATTGCCCATTTCTTGCCAGAAATGCCTAAAATTCATATTTTAGTGCAATGTTTGCAGTAATGGAAGAGTTAGTGAACAGAAGGTTGGCATCTGTCTGGCTGTAACACAAGAGTGTGTGAACAGGAAGTGGGTACCATACCATTTCCTTGTGAAAAATGGAGACTGAAAAACAGTAAAACTATGACGCGCTGATCAAATATAAACCAAGATTCTGTTCCTGCGTTGCGTATTTGCCAACAACAATGTTTCTATAAACATATTTTAGCTGACTGTTAAACTGCAAATAGCCATATTTGCATATTTCTATTGAAATAACAGCCCGCCTTCACAAAAAGACCATCTTTCCAGCATTTCTTTAAATGTAAATGTCACGGAAAGCACTTTTAATGAACTGAAAGCAGCAACACTGTAAGCGTACACTCTTAAGCAGTGATGTTTTTTGAACTAGAAGAGCAGATCTGGGTCTTTTTTGGACAGCAATTACCCAGGGTCAAATGTGGGTGAACATAGGTTTGTGTCAGACGTGTGGTCTGTGTGTGAAAGTGGTAGTAATGACCACAGTCTGCCACAGAGGTAACAGCAATGAGAAGTGAATGTTTATGGGCCATAAATTTCTTATCCTGTGTAAAAAAAAAAAAATCTAAATTTACAAAACTAGGCCATTTGTGAACTGCTTCCATATGAAAAGAGACGTACTGATGTATCACTCTGCTCTGAGCTCTGTACAGGAGCATCATTAGCACACTGACTGACATAACTGACAGCTGGAGAAGGATGGAGGGTGAAACAGAGAGGGAGGAGACGGAGCAGAATCTGTGCCAACCATCACCCTCTGGCTGTTCTCCACCGTTTTAATCACAGCAACAGTGCTCTCACTCTGCAACCCCTCAGAGACCCAGGTACCTTAGCCACACTTGACATTAACCACAAGGCGAATACACCCATGTTTAATACAGACAAGACTCTTTGCCATCTTCCTCAATGTGTTTCTTTCTCTTTCATTGCCCTCAACGACAACCAGAACAACCAGAACAACCAGAAGACAAACTGAGCAAACGAATATGTATTTTCTATTTTTTACCTGCTCCCCTTTTTTTCTACCTTTGCTGTTTTGTGGTGTATCTTAAGATGTAATCCTCTATTTATTTTCATTTATTCTGTGAGTGCAGTGAGCTTAGGAAAGCTCTTTCAAAAAGTTACATCACTGATGATAAAAACCCATCGCCGTCGACCGCTCATATTTGCTTGCCTTTGGCTTCTTATCAAAACAAGTCGTGCCGAGTCTGACCATCTTTATGGCAATGCTAGTGCCAATTTCGACAAAATGGACAGGATGAGCCTGGATAAAGATGCTTGTGTATGAAAAAAGTGAGATGTTTGTCTTTAGAGGCAATGTGTACGCTTTCCAGTGTAAGTGCCAGTTTCTCATAAAGTGCAGCAATGCTCCCTGGGAATGGAGCTACAGACACTGATGAGGGGAAACCGGACAGAGACTAAGACCTCAGATAGAAGGCAGCAGAACAAACTTCAGGAGGAGCAGACTGGACTAACCACAGTAATAAGCTTATTCTGTGAGACCTGGGCATTTGCCAGATCATCATTATCCCTTAACAGCATCACCAGCCGTCACAGCAGAGCTCTGTGCAAAAGAATGAAACCCGGCTTTTTAAGTGAGAAAATTAAAGCTAGCAGATCATTACTTCTGAGACAATTTACACCACTAAATTTCAAGACAATAAATTGCAAGGTATAATAAGGTATTTGGACTAAAATGATTATCATAAGACAAGTTAATATTTTGGTTTTTAATCAATACCTGTGTCTCGTAACTGAGAGGAATGATCCTCTTGAATGAGTGAATTTTGTTCTTGGAGAAATCTAATATGTCCCCCTCCTTATCCTGCAGTCAGACCAAGATCAGGTCCTCACTGCTGTGTAATGTTTATGTTAGAACTGCTGAGCTGTTCATTTTGGGGGAGCTGTGCATTTTGTGATATTAGCACCAAATTTGGTGCATCCTTGGGGGGGAAGGCTATAAAATGTTGTAGCTGTCACTGTAAAATGCATTTTAGGCAGACTCCGTGGGTCTCAAGCTAAAAATACTTCTAATGATGTCCCCTAAGAGTCTGCAAACTTTATAACCATTATAAAAACAAAGTGTAATTCCCTCCCTTTCTACTGAGACCACGATCAAAGTACAAGTCTAAGATTGTTCTGTACTGAGCAAATTCATTCTTTTGGCATTTATGTTGTATTTGCATAAAGCGAAGCCTGAATTGACCCATGTAAAATTATACAGTCGGAATCTACAAATATCTAATGAACTCTGTGTGAACTGACCTGTAGTTCTCTCTGGAGTTTGTGCAGTTTTTGGAACATGTCCTGTGCTCTCTGTCCGCAGCGCAGCAAACTGACCAACCTTCCAGATGTTCCACCTGGCTTTTCCGTGTAATATCTGCACATACACGCACAAAAGCGGACATAAATACATACAAAAAACTCAATGATGGTATTCTGAAGTACAATCAGAGCTGTTACAAGGTCAGCTTTCACAACACAAAACTATTCCTTCAAAACCCATGGCTGATACATTCATGCAGCTATTGTTAAGCCAAACATTCACTGCTATGCCACACTGCACAACAAATGGAAATTCTGCAGGGAACTGAGCTGATCAACAAAGAAGCATGACGGAATAAAACTCCAACAAACATCTACCGCCTTTGTTGTATTGTGCATTGCATAAAAGCATAAGGTGGTCTCCAGAAACAGCGAGGCTAAAAGAGAATGCAAAAAAAATGCTAGAAGTAACAAACCATTATATACTATAGTATGCTTATTTTTCCAATAGCTAGAAAATGGAAACTGTCAATCAAATGCAGCCAGACCTTGGTTTAAATGGACTGCATTTATTAGCGCCTCTATACCTGACAAAGCACTTTACAATTTGTCTTTCATTCAAACAGACGTTCATACACTGACGGTGGCGGAACTGCATCGAAGGTGCTGGCATGCCCTTGGGAGCAAGTTGAGGTTCAATGTCTTACTCAGTGATACTTTGACATACAGAAGGGAACCAGGGATCAAACTGTCACCTTTCTGATTAACCCTTTAGACCTGGATTGAAATCAATTTTTTTGTGCTGTGTTTAGAAGTATTTAAACTCGTTAACTCTGAGCAAATTGGTTGATTTTTTTCAGAAATACTCAAAAAGTGGCACACAGCATTTTGGCCAGAAATGTCAATTTGTAAGAAATTAGTAATTTACAAAATTATTTTTTAAAAAGTTAGAAAGTTGTCTAAAACTAAACTATATTTTTAATAATCAGAACTATATATTTCAATTATTTTACAGAATTATGATAATTACTGAGCACTTTCTTTGGGTCATTCTTTGTTTTGTTACATTCATTTTTACTTTCCTGTTTTTCTTTTTTTGTTGGTTTGGCTTTTTCAGGTATTTTTGTGGTACATTTTTACTAAATTCTTGCTATTTTTTGGGTAATTTCTCCTGACATTGCTCATTGTATTTTTTCCCATGTTTGTGAAAGACCTAAAGCCCAGGTTTCAAAGGGTTAAAAGACCATCGTGCCCTACCCCCTGAGCAACAGACGCCCCTTCCATTAAAGCATTATGCAACATCTTGACAATCAAAGAGCAAATTTCTAATTAATTACTACAAAATTGTGTAACAAAAATTTGAGACAACCATCTTGTCAAACTAATAATTCCTCTATGTTTCATAAAGGTTAGACTGGAGTCTGTTAACCAGGGAAAAAAGCCAGCAAATGTTTGATTGTCATGAGAATAATACCCATTGCAAAAAACAAAAAACAAAAAAAAACTGCAAGGGAAAAAAACAATTAAGACTGTCTGTTAACTGTGGATGGCATCTGTTCACTCATACTAATTATACTTACAGTCTAAGTTTTATTGAACTGTAAAAACTAAGACTGGGCAGGAAAGAAAAACAAAGCACAGGTTTTGTAAATTAAAAAAAAAAAGTTTGCACTATATTCATATAATTTGGAACCTTTTGTTAAGGAGTCAGCGGGCAAAAGATTTGGAGATAGTTTCCTAATGCAGTTTGGAAGACAGCTTTAAACAGGATACAGTCCTCCTCAATTTGCCCAGTCCAAAACTAAATAGGTTCTGGCTAGCAATTATTTTTTTTCATCTGATTTGGAAACACCCAGAGAACCTTATGTTACTACTGCAGTGTCTGGTCTAGCTCCACAAAATGTACTTCTTAGTAGTCAGTGAAAAAAATGCAGTAGCCTCTGCATCTCTTTCAGGGAGATGACTTATACTGCTTACATGGAAGGAAACATTTACTTACACCTTTAAGCAGTGGATTAAAAACCTTCTAAATCATCTGACTTTAGAGAAAACTTGCTATTCTACAAGAGGGTGAAATACGGCGACCTTTTTAACCTACACATATAAAAACTATAATATGATATTGCAGGAGCAAAGTTAGCTAAGTTCACACCTAGTGTTGTCTGTCATTATTCTCAAGTCTAACATGAAAAAACACCTCTGCAGTAGTTCATGTGTTACGTCTGTTCCATTTATGTTTATTTTTATTACTTGCTTTGTCTGTTATATTGTCATGTTAGAAAGAGAAATACCTTTTGTAAAAAAAAAGATCGTAAATTCTAGAGGGGAGGCTTTCACTATAAGTCCCTTCGGGTTTCTCAACTCTCCTGCACAATCCCTGCTATGTTTGTTTGTATTTTCTTGCTTTTATTACATCTTGTGTGCTCTTAAAATTCAAATTCCGTCTTGTAATACTGACCCCCCCATTTGCTTTTTATTTTATTATTCACTCATTTTTAAATAATTCATTATTTTCAGTGTCTTTGCACTTTTTAAAATTGAATTTATTTTGTATCCTACAATTTTTGTCACACTGAATTTGCTTATATGTACTTACTGTGTGATTGCTGAATGGTACAGCTGGGATGGGGGCAGAAACATGAGGGGGTGTTATATTGCATTCTGAGAGTTATTATATTTATATGACTTTAAATACCAATAATAAGACCTTGAGAAAAAAAAAATTGTCGGCTCAGCTCACATCTTGCCTGATTCACACATACTGGCCACACACTTGGCAGTGTCTCCTTCAGTGGCTTAACTGCTTGTTTTGCTGAAATGTGTGAATAAGGTCAGGTCGAGTCAGGACAACAATTCAGTATGTTAGGATTACAAATTTGTTGGGGAAACACACCTTTCTCAGCATCCACGCTGTGGGGGGGCAGCTCAATCTTGGAGAAGCCCAGGTTATGAAGAACAATGATTTCCCTCCTCCAAAGCCCTCATATCTCCTTCATGGCTGTTCAGCACACTGTCAACTAGACCCAAACATGCATACGCAACACACGTAAGCAGGTGCACTACGCACACATACAAACACAGATGTGTTGCATAAATAACCAACATGCCAACTGCATCTAAAAGAGTCAGCAAGAATACACACATACTTTTGCAAGTGTTGTAAAAAACATCCAAACAGATGCACAAATTAGCAGCGTAGAGAGAGAGAGAGATGGTGCAAAAATAACTAATATCATAACTCATTTTAATGAAGTCACACTTCTATTTCATGCAAGCAGACACACAAACACACTCCCACTGATCTGACACATTACATGTGCTCACGACATTAAGCTGAGACGCTAATTTAAGACCTCTGCGACAACGTGCTCAGCGAGAGTTGTGACATAATTAGACAGTGGAGGAGCTGGAACACTGTGAGTGAAGATGGTTATCTATGTGATGTTTAGTTTAAACGGCAGCCATGTTGCTGGGTGTGTGTTAGCTATTGGGTGTGAGGAAAGGAGTGGAGGGATATGAGAGGAGGAGGGGAAAGGGGTGAAATCAAACATGGAGGAGAAGTGGAGAAAGTGTGAGATGTAAGGGTATAGTACAGGGAGGTGGAGATCACAGGAGTAAAGGTCAGAGGTGAATATATGAGAGGAGGTGTGGGACAAGTAAAAAGGAGTGAAGAGGAGGAGAGATGCCTGGGACAGTAGAAGCTGGCTCGGGGCCCAGCTATCCTCTATGGCCCTCCGCTTGGGCCAGGAGCCCCACACACACTCAGAGAGCTCCCACGGCCCTGCTCACTTGTGCGACAGCTTTGATTTACGGGATATTTGATCTTCACAGCTTTCCCTCTCCTCCCATCTACTCATAGTCTGGACTACATACACACTGCTTAGTGGCGACGTCCCAGCTCCCGGGCCCAAGCAACACAGAGGCACACACACAGGCACACACACAGGCACACACACAGGCACACACACAGGCACACACAGGCACACACAGGCACACACACATCTGCAGCTCATATCTGCTTTCACTTAGGCCCTTTACTGCTCTTACTGTTCTTCCTGTTGTTGGAAGCTGGCCTCTGCAGAAGTGAGTGGGGTCCTAATGAGGAACCAATAACTTGCAGTAGCTATTAAAGATGTTAATGTAATTCATATATGATTAGCCACTTTATCTTAATTGAGGGAGCTGCATGTGGGGGGTGGAAAGATAGGAAGAGCGGCAGAGAATCAAAGAGAGAAGGGAGGGTCGGGGTGAGCGAGATGGACAGAGTGAGGAAAATGGAAATAAGACAAAGAGACAGTGTAGGACACAGCTAATGATTAGAGAGTATGAGGAGGTGAACGTTTGATGAGACTGTCTTTCTATTAAACTGTCACAGAATTCTCTCTTTCTGTTTGTGTGTGTGTGGGTGTCCTTCACAGAGGCACAGTGATGTGGCTGACCCAAATGACTGGGATATTATTGGGAGAGCGAGAGAGGGAGGCCCCTGTTGAATACTGATGAAGCTCGGCACAAAGCTGCCTCCTGGCCTCATTAACCTGCCGAAGACTGCCTTTGTTTTGCCTCTGCAATGCTCCAAACACTTCCTACATCCTGTCCGAAGGGGTTTCGGAAGTCACGCCGTGGACAGAGAAGGGGCAGCCTTCAAGATGCTCAGGGGTGGCAGTGTGAGCATGACCAGTACAGTGTGCGTGTTGGAAAAAGAAAATGGGGAGGAAGTGCTCTTTATAAGTGGAATAGTTTGTCTCTCTTCTTAGAGCTAAATGTTGTCACAGGAAAAGGAAGGGAATGAGGAAGCTAAGCAGTGAAGTAAAACGCAATATGTGAAAAACTTTCGCAAGGAGGTTTTCAAATGTGTTCAAAAGTGCCAGATGGAGAAAGGCGAAAAGTCTGCTCTTTTGCGATGAAGGAGAAAGCAAAATACAACACAAAAACAAAACATGGATCACACCGTCTCCCACCGCACTTGCAACAACTGAAGAAGAAAGAGAGGAGGTGGAGGCGAGGACAGAGAGTGAGGAAGTGGAGCAAAAGGATGAGAACAAGGTAAAGCAAAAGTAGGACGAGGGGTTTGCACTCTTTCATATGCCTTGGCACAGCATGTCGCTGTTTTGTTAGTCGACGTGTGTGGCAGTGTGCGGCGCGATGGCTGCATGCGCGTTTGTATCCGTCTTTGTACGCGCGTGTGTGTGTGCGTTAGCACAGGAGATTTCAATTTCATCTTTAATGGAAACAGCAAATAGGGGAACAAATAAAATGCGAAGGAGAAGAGCAGGAGAAGAGCAAATCCTCCCAGCAGAGGCCCAGTCAGAATGGATGATGAGGCCGACATCAAGTAAACATTCAGCTGCTCACAAAACAAGGTGGGTATGAGGGCAGGGGAGGCGGAGACAGGAGACACGGGGGAAACTGAGGTGAGCGGGGAGGAGGAAAACGCAGCGTGGAGGAGGTGAGGGAAAGAGGAGGAATGATGGGAGTATCCATAAACAGAAGAGGAAACAGAGGAGCAGAAAGGAAAAGGCAGAGAGGGAGTGAGGAGCGATGACGGGACAGGGGATCAGTCACGGTGTGTCGTCTAGTTGGAGTCGTCACTTATACTGTGGAAGGGAGCAGCCATGTAGTCAGAAATCATCAGGAGCAGGAACAGATTAGATACAGGCTATTGGTTCTGATGAGGCCTCATATAGATCAGTAATGGCTCAGTAGGGACAGAGGAAGAGAGAGCGGGAGAGGCAGGCGGAGCAGCAATAAGGTGCTGCTTTTCAGTGCTGGCAGCACTTTTCTACTAGCAGTATAGATTCCCTGTATGCATAAAGAATTATATTATATAGAACTGGATAATTATTTGTGTATTATTATAAGGTTGGGTATCATTTGAATTTTTTCTATTCCAATTCTGCTTATAGATTCCCTGTTTCGATTCCAAAATGGTGCAAAAAAAAGTCAAATGTTGCCTGGTAAGACAGAATTGTCATCTCCTACCACTCCACCTTAGTGTTGTCAAAAATATCAATTTTATCAATTTATATCAATACTGAAAAATTTCAGTTTCAACGCTTATTTTCTACAGTATCAATACACCGGTACCAGCTGCGCTCTCCCTCTTGCAAAAGTTAACTACAGTCATTCTGCTTTTCTCTGCCAATAAAAAAAAAAAAAGGTCATCTCATGTTATAGTGTTGTTATATCTATCTTTTTCTACAAAACAAAAACAAACCAAATTGTATGCCGTTTTAATAAATGTCCCCATGGTATCAGAAATGGTATGGAATATATACTATAATATCTATATATATACTACGCTTTTGGAAGGCATTGTATCAAAGTTAGAAATTCCAGTACTGCAACAACTTTACTCAAGTCTAAATGATTTTCATCAAGGACAGGGATTCGATTTTTCTAAAGCTATCACTAGAGGCCAACGCATCTGCCTGAATATGAGTCATTTTATGTCGTCACTGGTGCATAGCCATGCCAACATGCCTGTTTTGACATGACTTTTAGAGTGGAGTAAAAAAAAAAACACCTACAATGTTTGGCAATACTGAAAAGAAATGCCTACTTAGAACAGCCTTGATAATAGTGTCTCTATGTTCCATAACAATCGTCATTGTTGTTAATAGTCCTCTTTGGTTCAAGTGCACAATCTGACAATGCTTGACAACAGCTTGACGATGACATTAGTCCCGTCTGTGGAGCTGTTTGGCTGATCTTTAGTCCCCCCTGCAGCGCTCACTGGATCAAGTGCTCCACTGTTTCATCTCATACTAAGAATCAGGCAAGGTCAAATGTTCAGATTACGTGCATTGAAATTAACTTTGTTGTCGTTTTGTCGTAGTCATGTGGGCAGTTCCTGGGCAACACCTAAGCACTACTCTTTGTTTGCAATAGTAAAGGGTTGTCGTTTTTAGGAACCCATAAGCAGAAGTGAAAGTCAATTCTTTCTTTCTTTTTTCTTTTTTTAACCAGGTACAGGTTAATTGGCAATTTGGATTTGGCTCTAATTTTGAACCAAGTTTCGCTCCCCAACACTAGGATTGAGTCAGTTAATTAAGAATGTGACAGTGATTTACCATATGTGTCATACTTGACAGTAGGATGAAAACAGAAGGACAGTGAGAGGAGATAAAGGAAGAGGCGGGTGGAGGGTTGGAGGTGGAGAGAGCTGCTGCCTGCTGCTGTGTCATGCAGGGACACGACCACCCGCCAGGCCAGTCAAGGCTGAGACCTCGCATCATGCCAGGCGTGCAGATAGACACCCAGCTGAGTCGTCTGGTCTTTGGTTGACGGGACAGATGGACAGATACGAATGTGCAAGTGCACACATAAACACACACACACAAGCACACCGAATATACATGTGTAGAACATGAATCACAAGAGATTAGACACATTTCTGTGTGATCTGTGTGTGACAGAGAAATGCCAACACACATGCACGCACACACACACACACGCACACACAGGTACCTTTGATGAAGGTTTTCTGATTATTTGTATGTATAATGTAAATGTAATGTGTCGAAAATGCAATTAATATGTGACACTCATCTCGTCTCTGCAGGTAGGGCTGATTTACATTCTGCCAAAGGACTACAGGATGGAAATTAGTCAATCTAACTTTTTCATTGTAATGTTGATTAATGTGCACTGTCCTTGACAAATTAATACAAATGTGAATACAAAAAGAGACATACACACGGGCAAAAAAATATATCCAATCACATATCAAGCAATCAGAAATCCACACAATGTACAGATACTAATAGGGATAATACAGAATAAATAATAAAGTATGAAAATGACGTGTCATATGCTGTGTTCAAATTAGGTCATGTTTACCGTGACAGAGAAGAGTCCATTTGAACGTCCCCCTCATGTGGTATTTACAACCACTTGGAGTTTCCCAGTTGTGAGGTTTTTTTCTGACATTTTCAGAAATGGCACAGTTCATGGACTATCATTTTCGATGGATGGTAAGTTAATATATTGTAAATATAACTGAATAGAGTTGGTCTTTATATTTTAAAATTTGTCAGAGTAAAATGCTGATATTCCAAACAGTAGCGTCCATGTTGCCGTTGCCTAGCAGCGGTGCTCTGACGACTTAACAGCTTGAAAGCCAAGCATGTTGTGCAGTGTTTCCCACAGGATGGCAGTCAGTATGTTTACATGATGTTAGAAAAAGTCAAATCATTGTGTCATGTATTGAATCTTCAAGCTCTGGTTGGCCAGATATCTCTCTACAAGACTGTAGGTTTTTCCTTTAATTCATCACCCCACTCTAAGTATATGTACGTATGTGTGTGTGTGTGTCAGAGGGGTGAGATAGTGCCTGACCTGTTGTCTGGATCTCCTGTTGAAGAGAAGAGGATGAAGCTGGTCTTGAACCTCTCCTGCTCCCTAGTCTGTGGTAGCTGTCAATCAACACCTGCTAGAGCCGCAGCGGCTCCTGATTCAGCAGCCACACATCCTGCTCCTGTGGGGAAACGGGATTGAAATCTTGATGAGAACAATGATGAGAATGTTTTTCCAAAATATACCCAACCGCTGACTTCCACTGATGTCAGTGTTTTGATGCCTCAAGGTCTACCCACACAGATTTCATTATATCACTTCAGAGGGGTCAAAATGTCCTTCAAAACCGTGTTCCTGATTAACACGAAGGTGAGATGACATTGTGTTTATACAACAAATTCTTGGGTCACATCTTTCTTTCTATCAAAGAGCAAATTAGTAATTTCCCTCCCTGCTTCCCTGCACAATTACAACCATCAGCAGTGCAAAGTATGACAGGCATTTTAATTTGCACTCTGTGGATAATACTGTATAAAATAGTAATGAAAGACGTCTGCTCTCTCTAACTGAGAGATGTTTAGAATGTTTAGAGGACATTATGGTGATATTAACACAAAATACTGTCAATATTCAGTATTATATAACAACCTGCAACCTATGTAAATGACCTCGTATGCATGTGTGTATGTTTTTATTAATAAGTGTGCTGCTTACAGCCTGTTCTGCAGGGACTTAAATTTTGCCCAGGATAGCAATCTGTTCATAGATGAGAGGAATCTGAGACTCTGTCGTGGCCAACTCTCCCTGGAGAGTCTCCAAAAGCTTCAGGCTCCCACCAAGCTCCACCAGAGTCTGGAGAGGAGGCTCTCACTTGTACTGGACTAATATAGTGGTTTGCCTGCCTGCATCGGCCAGCTAAGCTTTTTGAAATGTAACATGGTCCGGACACAGTGACGGCCTCCATTTTGACTCTTCTGTGATCTTTATAGATATTTCCAGAAAGGGTTGAAACAAATTTTGTTTGAAAATACAAGCTTATGCTGTAATATAAACAACAGGATGCCAATCAGCTGCTCATGATCACCTTCTCACTACAAATTAAAGTGTACTTATCAAAAACAAGAAAATGAGTGTCTTGATCTGCACCTAGCACCAAAATGGTGAAGATTAGAGATTATTTTGCAGTGTACAGTACAGCACAGTATAGTACAAGGTAGGGTTTGCTGCAGTGCTGTTGTAAAGTGCCTAAAATACACTAGAAAACTTTGAAAAGAATTTGGAAAAACCTAAAACAGTTAACTCTGACACCTTCTCACATCTAGAAGACAATGTTAGTTTTTCATAATTCCAAGGCTTCACGATTTTGCAGTGTCACTATTTGCAAGACTACAACATGATCCTTTTTGAGATTATTCCTTTCCTGCCCCTGGTGGAACACATCCCTTCAAACTCCCTTCAGGAAAAATGACATAACATTTCCTGCAAACCAGTTATTCTACTATGTTATGACTGGTACTTGAGATCATACAGGTATATGTGTTGAGGTGCATACGTGTCTACAGCTCAGAAAGAAAAGAGAGGAGATGGAGAGAGCAAATAATACTAAAAAGGAAGATATAGGAAATGCATAACGAAAAAAAAAAAAAAATATATATATATATATATATATATTGCCCTTTTGCATTCACAGATAAACAATTCCTGCAAAACCACATAACTCTAGCATCGAAAAATAAAAATTGTCATATGTCAACAGTATGCTAACAAATCAGTATATTCAATAAAGGATGTAACTGTATTTGCATACAAACTTTGCATCTTGTATTTTGTCGCTTCAACTTGCTGTTAGCCTCCGTTGGTTATTGTGGAGGGTGAGAGCGTGGGAATGAGAAGCCAACTCTAAAAATGTTTTTTTCACTAAAATAATTGCTAGCTTTTCGATTAAATACATGCAGAATTACATGCACACCCTTGTTCACACTCCACAGATCCACCTCTTTCTCCTCCTTTTCTGTCGTACAAAAGAACAAAGACCTTCTCACATTATAGCCGCACCTTGGCATCCCCCTCCATGTTTACTGTCTACCCGGGTTGCAGCTTCTTGTTTGGTGCTGGGGAGAGCACAGCTATAGGTTGTTTACAATGTTCATGTCATTGAAGTTCAGTATTTACATGAGCCAAGACTAAAAACCTGTGATAATATGAAACCTGTTTGACTAACCAAAATGTCAAGATGAGAAAAAAGATTGACCTGAGACAGCTTGGCTGAGTTTTATGACCACCTTACACCAATCAAAATCACAGGAGCCCCCGCACCGACTCCAGCAAAACTCTCCTGATTTTATTCTGACATTGGGAATTTGTCCGCAACAGTGAATCATTTGAAAAGTCGTTTGGTGTTAAGGCTGGCATTAGTTTTTAGCTGTTCGGTGCTTCTAATAAGCTGGCGTGTGTGTAGGACTGTGTGAATAAGCTGCTTTCTTTAGAGAAACAGAGGCCAGCACCCTTTTAAAGTCTTGAACTAAAATCTAATTAAATTTTCTCAGGGATTTAAGAGTTTACATGTTGTCACTTTTTTCCAGTAACAGACAGTCTGGAGCAATTTCAAACAAATTTGGTTACTTACTTGTTCAAA
Source organism: Plectropomus leopardus (assembly GCF_008729295.1). Taxonomy (NCBI): domain Eukaryota; kingdom Metazoa; phylum Chordata; class Actinopteri; order Perciformes; family Serranidae; genus Plectropomus; species Plectropomus leopardus. Next base: position 6,893,619 of record NC_056485.1, on the reverse strand, counting down.
CATCATTGTATACACTTGTACTTTTCAAAAAAAAAAAAACACAAAACAATCACCTACTGTGTGAGAGAGTTGGTTGACAGAGATTTAAATAACCTAATTTAAAAAAGAAACCAAGTAATAAACATATCCACCTGTACTATCCTGCAATCATGTATAATAGCATCAATGCCACAAAACACAACAAGGAGCAATACAATGCAAATGAAAGATTTGTGCAATGAAAGAAATGTGATTAGTTTTATTGATGGAGGAGTATTATCGACATGAGTTTGAAAGCCAAAGTGCTGAGACAGGCTACTGTGTGTACACACACAGAACAGTGTTGACACTTTAGCCATTTACATATCAATGTCTTTGACAAATCCATAAGGCAATAATGCATACTTGCACTGCGGATGTACAGTATATGCATGTGTGTTAATGTCCGTGTAAGCCCAGCGTCATGTTTGCAGTGACTGTGTGACTGGACCTCAGTGTATAGATCCCACTGAGGTCACAAGGACAGTTTTCATTGCTTTAGTGTCGCCTCTGTGCCTAACTCATCACTTCTTTGCTTTTCACCACTAACTCCCACATCCTCTTTTCTCTCAATCATTACCGCATACTTTTAAGTGTTGTTGAGTGCTGGAAAGCTCTCCGGTAGCTCACCTACAGGTCATACAAGCAGTTTTTGTAATGTCCTGAAACTCTGAGATCTACAATGACTCACCGCAGCTGAGAATGTCCAGCTGTGCTTCTTCACTGTGAATACTGGCAGAGCTCTAAGTGCTCGCAAATACTATCCTGTTCATTCTTCACACATCTACTTCTTCATTCACGTCGACTGCTCAACTGCTCTTCATGACCGACTCTGCATACAAACTGAGTATTCTTTCTTTTATTCACATTTCTATCACTCTCCGTCTTTTTAAATCTAGACTTGCACTGCAGGTGTTCATCACACAGCAGGAAATATTGAATGGACGACAGTGGAATTGACATTTCAGAGTGTACTTGCACATTTTCATTCAGACAAGCTGTATCCTCGAAAATTACTTTCACTACTTCAAATTTATATATTTTCTTGCACAACTTAGCTTGTGTAACGTCAATAATACTGGCTGGTTTGAGATGTCTTATTCATATGCTGCGTTTGTTGTACTTTTTGTGTATTGTAATTTAAGTCATGATTTTACATTCTCATGCAGCACACCGCAAGCAGGGTTTATACCAAACACTCAAGTCGCAAAGCTGCTTTTATTACTGTAATTAAGTAAACATATTTTCAAACAGACCAAAAGGTCAACCCAGATTGCAGACTAAACTGAATATAAAACAATTTGATTTATTTTTTTTTTTCATATTTTGGGACTCTCAAGCTGTGTCCCCTTTCAGGGGTTAGGTGGTCCAAAGTGGCACACAATGGTGTGTCCTTCAGAGGACCTGAAACCCAGCTGAGCATGTTTGTCCTCTCAAAATTAGACAATCTAAGACTCACAGAGACCAAAATGAACTTTGTGCTCCTTTTTAACTTGTGAAGTCAAACAATTTTTAAAGTTTACTGTCAGAAAGTTTATACACCAGTGTTAAAGTGAGACAACCTCCATGACTTTAAAGCAATGAGTATAATATTTTACACATGACATCTGGCAAATAGTGAATCAATTAACCAGTCTACAACAAAATATTACATGTGTCCTCCAAATTTAGGCTGTATTTATTGATTTTGAAAAAGGACAGACCCTGTTGGCCTCTTAGGATATTTAGTCTAGAAATGCCAGCTTTGGAGGATCAAGTGCTCATCTGAGGTTTAGGAAGAGACCAGCTCCTCTGCCTCCCCTCTTTTCTGCTCAGTAATGCCTGGGAAACAACAAATAGTGACCTACTGCCACATCAACACCACCTTATCTTTTGCACCCCTGATGACTTTGTGTTTCTGAGACCACCCATCTAAGTCTCAGATGATTTCTCATCACAACTTCAAACAACTTCCAACATGGGAAGTCGGTGTTGAGGATGCTGCAGCTCCCGCTATTGACAAAGGGTAAACTACACATTCTTTGAATAGTTTTCCATTTTAGAGTAACTAATGGGTTATCTGATCCTTTGTTTTAAATTTTGAACAGTACACGATAAGGTGCATATCAGAAAATAGATGTAAAAAAAAAAAAAAAATTTAATGTGTGAATTTAATTAATTTTTCCAATCTGACATGCCAACATCATCATCTCAGGTGAAAGTGCAAAGGTAGGGGACAGCTAAACTTGGGGAAAAATTCTTGCAACAGGAGCTTATCAATGGCTAAGACAAGGTGAACAGGCCGAGGCTGAAAAAAAAAAAACAGAAAATTGCCAGGCCAGTTTTGAAGCTGCAGTTTAGATCCATAAATTTCCTTATGAATGAGCGACTGCCACAGCATAGGCATAGCCATTGGGGTGAAAACATTACCGCAAGCACTCTATTGTCCAACTTATAGCCTTTAAGCATTTTTGTCCTTTTATCTTACATGATCTCTACTTTTAACATATCATTTTATGAATGTTCTTATTTCACTTTTTTCCCCAAAAAATTACAGGAAAAGGGTAAGAAGGGGGAGAAACATGTTAAGGAGAGCAATCAGTTACTTAAAAAGTTTGGCTGAGAAGTGGCACTTCTTGTGTAGGTTTGAAAACAGCTGCTCTTTGGATTCAAGGACAGAGACGACCAGAAAAGGAGGGAAAGGTTAAAATTATAAAAAGAGGGAGAGGTTAGACTTGTTATTTCTTTTGCAGAAATTCAAAACCAAAAAATTCCAAGGCACGCTGTTTTGCAAAAGTTAGATAGCCTGGTGTAAAACATTGTGCCATGGAATTTTTTGGTTTTGATCTACTGACAAAAGAAATAACAAGTCTAACCTCTCCCTCTTTTTATAATCAGTCCCTAAATTCAGGCTGTCCTGTGCACTACCTGTGTATACTTTATATGCTCCAACGGATGAGAAGGACGGGAAATAGCACTTGTTGATCTCCCATGTCCTCTCCTGTCCCAGGTCTTTGGCCTTCAGTTATACCCGCAGGTGTCCAGCATCGACTGTCATCTCTGTGGCTGCTGCTGTCTTTCATCTCCTCATCTTGCTCTGAAGGATTATAGAGGCCCAGAGTGAAAACAGGGACAAACACAGCAAGACAGAGATGAACAAGCCAACAAAGCACAACTGCAATGCTCATTATTCACTTGGCTGTACAAAAGAAATGTCCTTGTATGTCTGGAACTTAAAAGGGTATATAGCAGGGAGCGGCAAACTTTCCGATATGACGTGCCATTTTAAAATTTTCTTGTAAATCTGTGTTGCATATCAATACATCAGTCCCTTGCTGCTCAAAATGCTCCATAAAAACGCAGGCTTTATACCCACCTTTTGTTGTATGAGGCATGGGTTTTAAGCAGCAGGGCTCCTCCCTTACAGTCAAATCGCACAATGACGACACACAGATGTTCTCTTTCAAAAGAAAACAGGCATGAGTGCTAACCATCAAGCTCAAGTTGTCCAAAAACAAGAACAAAAAAACAATTTCATTTTCAGTGCATTTCGAAGCAAAAATAAAGCAAGTGAAGTTAGACGGAGTAAGAGTGCGAGCAATGATTGCTGTCTGTCAAATATACAGTACACAGAGCATACAGCGTGGTATATATACATTCACTCACACACAAACACATGCTCAGACACATCTGATGCCTTAGTTAATATGGATAGGTGGATGGAAAGATGAGAAATAAAAAGAGGGATAAAGAGAAAGTGGCATGGTGAAGGGGGTAATGCTCAGGTTTTTAAGATGAGGTGCATAAGAGGTGCGGATCAGTGGAAGGGAAAACTGGCCGGCTGGGGCTGCGGAGGTCACTGAGTGAATATCTTGCAGGGAAAGGGGAGGAGAGCTGACTGGAGAGACTGAGGATGAGATTGTCTGGATCTTGCCTCATGAATTTTTCTGACTATTTCTTCCACACACATTTGTACTTCAAACTCATTTTAACTTTGTGATTTTTGTGTCTGGCGCTTCTGCTTGCGCTCTTAAAATTCACCAGATTTGATCAAACCAGTCATGAATTAACCAGTCCCTTTCCGTCACAGCTGAAAACAGCTATCTCACTTAAATGTGTATGTATGAAAACACATGCTAAAGAGGAGAGGCACAAGAGCAATATGAATATTTGATATCAACAGCAGAGGTAGAAGGAATGCAAATGTTCTAATCAAACAGAACCACGGTAACTCCTCTCGCATTTTATTTCATTTTTAGGTAAAGTGCTTTTTGCTCAGTAAATGCAGAAAGTAGATTACACAAATGTGTTTAGTGTACATCTTACTGAGTACACTGTTACAGTCAGCTGTTATCCTGGAAGGTCCCTTGCAATACTAAAAGGATAAGAAGACAGTCGTTACAGGTAGGGAAAGATTAAGCAGACATACCTGATACAATTAGGGTGATATCAGCCCATTCAATGGTTGTTATCTGTGGTTTTCTGCTTCATAGATATGGGTTATAAGGGGCCTTGGCACACCTACAGTTGGGTTGAGAAGCAGTTATCAGCCCATTAACTGACCGTTTGCATATCTAATGATGTGAAATGATCGCAATTTTGCAAGGTTTTACTTTACAGATCATGGTACATCATTTGAAACAGTTGTCTCTGGTCAAAATAAGTCAACATTGACTTTACGTGAAGTTCTGTATTTGTTAAACCTATCTACCAGCACTGCCTCACACCTAATGTGGTTAGACTTATACCTTTTGTTGTGAGCGTCAAAACTGTGCTGAAACAACTCATTTCACTATCTAAACTTAGGCCATCCAGTTTGATGATGGAATGAACGACACACCGCTCCATGACTGTATCCAGACTTTCTTTAATACATCAATGCTTTCTACTACTTCACCTGACCTACTCTTTTGCTCCTGTCATAATCCTCACAGCCATGAGAGACCAACACCAAACAAAAAACAAAAGTGTTTAGAATGGACTTCTGAACCTAGGTATGGCAGGCCCCCTTTGACACATATGATGACAACCAGTGATAATGGCCACTTAATGGCCTGATAACAGCCAAACCAACTGACACAGAAAATGTGGTAAGGTTTCTTAAACCAGAAAAAACAAGAACATCTTCAAGTAAACAGTGCCATATGTGTTGCTTTCTGAGACAACTGAAAAATCAGCAGACTTAAACTATGCATTCAAATTCAGTGCCTCTCTGTGAAAACATTGTGACTGCAGAAAAAAAAGAAGTGCAGAAAAAAATCAGTAAAATACAAAGAAAACTAAATAAAGAAAGAATGATATGGAAAATGTGAAAAGCAGAAGTTAAGAGTACTCTGGAGAGCGATGAGAAGGGAAAAGAGAAACAGTTTGGCCACTGGAAAAGGGATTACAGTGAATGATTGGTCAAATATGTGTTTAACACATTCCAATAATGCTGACTACAGCTGGCCATTATTCCATTTTTTTTCTCCTGTTTTTTTGTCTCCTTGTTATCATTGCCAACAAAACACATGTTTTGCAGCAGTTTCTCTTTTTTGGATTCAATTCTACATTGTTATTTTATTATATAAAGTATATGAAGAAAGTTAACATGTCCCCAAGTGACTCTCGGAGAAATTGTATTGACAGTTATGAGCTAGGTCAGATCACCACATGAAAGCTAGTAAAAAGACTTTTTTTTTTCTTTAGTTGTGGGTTTGTTTTTAACACCAGAGTAAAACTTGGAAGTTTTTTGGTCTGGAGAAAACAGCCTTGATGTGTTGATCACATTTGTGTATTTGCATACTGAATTAAAGCTCCCAATTTTCACTGCAATGTTACATTTGATTTTCATGATGAACGCCTTATTGATTAAAATACTGCAAACAAGGATTGGGAGCTTGGATCCAGTGAGCAAATTCGTTTTCCCATTTGTTTTTCAGGTCTGCTTTTATCCAGCACCCAGCCAGAAGAACCCAGCTCTGCACACTGCTGCTCTCTTATGGAAAATGAAGCTCCCTGAGGAAAAGTTCTTAAAGTGAAAAGCGTCTTGCAAGTAATTTTCTGACCAGAGAGCCATTTAGAGTCTGAGATGGTGTTAAAGAGCTGAACCAGCTCCTACCGTGGACAAACATACACACCTTCATCCACACTGATTTTATCTATCCCACACAGCCATTCGCCCCATTGACATTAATATTAACCTCCATGGGATCAATGTGTTCAGCCTTGAGGCAGCAGGAACACTTGGAACAAGTATCTGCTTCTGTTTTTTCTCCAGACCAAAACAAAGTCAGATCCAAAATGCGGCTCCTGTCTCTGACAACATCATTGATTTTCATGACATAAAGATTCATCAAGTTCGTTCTTCTCCAAGCCAGCATTGTTCTATCGAGGCTAGCCCGTCGGGGACGCTGAACACCGAGCTGAGTTAATACGTTGTGATCCGTGCTATAGCTTGTCTCTTTAATGCAGGTTACAGTCAAACAACATGCATAAGGCATGACTCACATGTCAGTCCTGATTTACATCCAGCAGAGCTTCTCCTGTGATCTATGATGCCATCTCACTTTGTCAAGAATTACTGTGTGGGTGAGAGTGTCTGTGTTTGCATGTTTACCTACAAGATGATTTTAATAAAAAATCCAAGTGTTGTGTGCATGCTCTTGTCTGTGTGTGTTCTGGGCTGTTTGACAAGGACAAATGGCTATTCTTCTATCCTATCATGCCATATACAAGGTGTTGCCCTGTCTGCATGGGATTCTCAATGTGACTCAGACCTTGGAACTGCAACAAAGCTAGGGCATCACATGGGGAAGATAGATGACTTTGTTCAGCCCCAAAATATGAAATTCTTCCCTTTGTATATGTGTGCGTGTTTGTGTCTGAAAAAGAATAATATTGGTAGAACTCCCCCGTCTGAAGTAAATGTCAGAGCAAGATAAATAAATCTCTCCACATGCTTTTATTGCCTATTGTTATTTTGCATTCTTTATGCAAAACTTTCCTGCTGCGGGGACTATGTGTATGATAATGTGCCAGCATGTCTGGCATCATATTGACTCTCCAAAACACAACACTGCACATGTTGTGTAAGCTTATCTATGTGTGTCTGTGTGCCCTTTATCATGTCTGTCTGTACAATCATCTTAAAACACCTGGAAACAAATAGTTTAATATTTTCCTGGAGTCAAACTTTTCCTGGAGGAGAGTTGGTCCCGACTGATGGGTGGGAATACGATCACTTCCTTTTCATCTACTCATTTTGACATCTCCTGGATATTATGAAATGTCTCATTAAATCATGCCATTTCCATTTTTTGGTGTAAAGTAATATCTAATTATCAGTTTAATGAGACTCATTCAACATTTGTATAATTTCATTTCAAATGCAAGGCCATGTGTCAAAGCTAATTAAGCTTCACAGTAAATCTAGGACACCTGGTAGGGTTTACAGTAACTCTGCTTATCTTAACGGTTCCAGAATCAATATAAAGGACGTCTTATTATAGGTTATTGTTTAATGAAGCCTGATCTGTTGATAGATTTGTCCATCTTAGGTCAAGTTCATTCTATTCATACAGCATTTTTCCAAATGCTATAATGCTTTCATCATAGTTAATATAGTGAAGAAACAGGTTGGAAGGGAAACTGCTGCTTTGGAAAATGACTTGGTCCAAATAATGGAAAGGTAGAATAAGCAATATTTCATGAGGGGGGAGACAAAGCTCTGCTGATAATACCATTGTAATTTAACTAGAATTACCGCCTCACAGTTGTATTCCTCTGCCAACCAGTCAAGTTGCCATTTATATCCATGTCTGTCTAGACTCATATAATATATGAAGTGAAGACTGAAGGAATTTAATAAAAATGTATTAAGTGTGTTTTTTGGCTAAATAGAAGTTCACGGGCAATAAGCATGTATGATGCTAATAATTCTTCGTCTAGAAGCTATTTTCACAAAGAAGACTGATAGAGAGCTTTCTCACATGGTGCAATGACAATCACCTGATGCTCAATATCAGCAAAACCAATGAGCGCAGGGCTCCTCCAGCTTAAGGCACACAGATTTAAGACTTTTTTATGCCACTCTGAATAAAATTTTAGACAAAATTTACTCTCACATTTCATCATTATGGGGTGACATAATGATGAAACGTGAGAAGCATTATGTTTTTGAGTATTTTGAGATTTTATAATGCAACAGGGGGAGGATTAAAACCCATTTTGCATTTTTAAGACTTAAAAATTTATTTACATTTTTATACCAAGTGAGGCTTTATTGAATCCAATGCCTTTAAAGACTTTTTAAGGATCTGCAAAGTTGTAGCATGACGGTTTACAATACTCCAAATATGGATGTTGCTGCAAAGAAGCTAAAAATTCTAAAACGTGGATGCTCAACATCTTCAACCAGGCAGCACAGAAGATCAATACGATCTACACAATGTGGACAGTAGCATGGCAAATTGTAAGCACTTTCCTGAAGCCATCTTTGGTAACATTAAAAATCGACTAATCTATTACTGTGATTTGAAAAAACAAACAAACACGAAAACATTGTTTTCCTCAATCAAAGCTCACAGCAACATATTGCCTGTTCTCTGACAGCACAACCCAGCCCATGAAACAAATAAAGATGGTGTTGACGAATGAAACAAATAAGAAAAAATATAAGCGAGTAATGCTTTGTGTTGCCTGCTTCCTTTTCCAATGTCTCCGCCACACTCTTCTGTCTGTCCCCTTGATGGCCCTTTGATTGCTAAAGCTAGTCACTGAAACTTGCTTTCAAAATACAACATTCTCCTGATAATTGGAATGTAATAGGAGACTAATTATTACTTATCAGATCAGATCTTTATTTGATTGATTAAATTCCACGCTTGATCAAATTCTTAAATTGATCGATTAATTGTCATCGTCCCTCTTGGTAGCCAAGATTAGTGGCAACAGTCTGACCAAATCTCTCCCCCTCTGTTATGATGGTGAGGAAAAGTGTTTTTTCAGAACATTGTAATGTCACAGTGAAGATGGTCATTGTTTTTTGTTTTTTTTTGGAATATATCATTACTTCATTATTTTATTCTATCAGAAATGTGTTAATTTGCTTTTGAATTCTTGAGTTATGGCCAAAAATGTGTTTTGTGAGGTCAAATTGACCTCTGATAACCAAATACTGTAGACATTAGTGCCTGATTTAAAGAAATTTCCTACAGGTTTTCCTAAAATATAGTATTCATGAGAACGGGACAGGTAAAAGACATACTGTGAGGATGGATGACCAAGCCATAAACATGATGCCTCCAACCATGGCTGCCTGCGGCCACTTGTGCTGCCAGCACAGAGGGAAAAAAAACCCAAAAAAAAACAAAAACAGATGATAGTAAAGGCAGGGAGATGGAAAAGAGTGGTTGTGAAACAAATTGTGTATTTTTAAGTTTCAGATAGTCTGCTTTGCAAGAGAAACCCGTGTAGCATGTCATGTCAACACCGTATGTAATATGCTGTTTTTGCACTTTAACACCTTGTCAGCTTATTTGTATGCATCCCCTGGCCCTGCTGGAGGTGTTAGTTACCTTTGCCGGGGTCTAGGGGGCTCTCTGGTGCAGCGCTTCCAGGATCCTGAAGACATGCAGTCAACTTTCTGAGTAAGGCTCATCCATTGCTCCTGGAGCTTAAACACACAGTGAGGGAAAGGACAGAGAGCCAACTCATTAGATACAGCTTCAGACTTAGTTGGCTAAACCTCTTAGAGGCCTCTTGGAGTGGCTGTGAAAAGACACGCAATCCTTAATGACACTTGGAAAATGTATTATCTGTGTTATCCTGATTTTTTTCGGACTGCGCTCCAAACAGCTGGTAGAACCCTTGTTGTTGGCATACATCTGTGGCACAGCTCAACTATGTCATTCTTCAAAACAGTCAGAATGCTCAGTGGAGTATAACCATTAGAAGCAGGAAAACACACACACAGACACACACACACACACACACACGCAGAGAAGTGTTTGCTGTAAAGGTTTTTGCAGGCAGCCGGGCGAGAAGGAATTTCAGAGCTAGAACAACACTGCCGAGCATACTGTTTGAAAACGGTTCTGCTGGTGAGCCTCTTGGTGGTCCTCAAGCTCCGACTCCTCAGGAAAAACAGCAGGAAAAATTCCCACGATGCAACCAATAAAACCTAAGTGCATCACGTGCAACGTGCACTGCTTCAATACAATGTTGAGAACGACAGAGACATCTCAGCGAGAGCAGAGCTGTAACAAACGAAACAATGACTCTTTTAACAAGGTTTTTTAAAGCGTTTACCTTTGCCTCTCACAGAGGTGAAGAATAAACTGCTGTGTTGTAACATTTAATACACCAACTACTTTGAAAATGAAAATCTTACTGTCTCACCTCACTTTAATTATACATAAGTATTGTAAAAAAAAACAACACTTCAGTAATAATACCTTACAAGGATACATTTTCATACAATTTGTTTTAAAGATTTAAAAGACTATATTTATGTAATAAACAATGAAATGTAGAACCTCCAAAATCACAGGGTATTAATTTGATCTGTTTATCACATTCGGCATCTGTTATAGTGAGTAGGACATTATATGCTAGTAAGTAACTGGAAATGATCCTGCTATCGGTGGAATAGCAATAATCATAGATTGTATTAGAGATGTGGACGCAGCCGTCGTGACATTACCCATTGGTTTGAGAGGTCCCTTTTTGAAGCCTTGAATTTGGCATTTTGGCTGTTGCCTTTTTGTTTTTTTGGAACTCCGCAGTGATGAGAGGGTGGAGTGTGGAGTATCTGACTAAGAAAGCTAAAGAAACTATGCATGTCACCACGGCAGTAAAAAGGTACACTGCTATATTGTCAATTTTGCACTAAGGGCTCATATGCTCAACATCACAAACATATATAGACACAGATGGGGCCTTCTGTCCATATTTTGCATTAATTTTGTCTGTATTTTCGCACGTTTTCTGGAAGCTTATGGATACTGACAAACCGAGCAGCACTGGCGAAGGTCATGGGGGCAGTATAGCGTAATCGATGCAAGATACACATGTGGGACACGACCAAGACATTTAACAAATCTGTCATATTGTGAAAAGAATTCTCTGTCCACATGTTGCAATGTATTTAATGGCCTCACAGACCACCATAATGCTACCTCCCCTAAAAGGTGCATTATTGCGACCTCCACTGTCGCAACTGTCGTATGAGAACAGTGATGGTTACATTGGATGTTTCTATTTTTGTTCATGAAGGCAGTATAAATGAGCCCTAAATGAGACCATGATTTATAAAATGAACATCATGCTGTATTGAAGGAGACTTGAAACTACTGTCTGAAAACATAAACTCATTAGGAAAATGTTTACTGAGGTAACAGATCACATGAGAAGGCTCATTTTCTCATAAATAGACTTCTATACAATTGTACTTTTTGCAAACAATGAAGTTTGTAAAGAGGAATGTAAGTTTCCAGACCCAGAGGCTACATCCGTTTCTTTTCTAAAGTCTACGGCACGGATACTTAATTTGCATTGCCCGGGGGCCACTTTTGCAAAATGACAGGAGGTCAGGGACCAGTCAGCAGCGCTGCACATGTACGCAGAGGCTAGGATTTAAAGATGTTTGGGGCTCAGCCTGGATGTCTGTCAGGGGTTGTGGGGGATTCTACCCTGACACTTTTTTTTAAAATAAACAAGCTTTATGTTCATGTTCTCAATGCATTGTGGCCGGGTTTGCATTACAGATATGTGCAAAACTTAGGCATTATTTTCAAATTGTCGATAAAACACAATTGCGAGATGACTGTGTCTCCATTGATGTTGTGCATCTTCTTCTCTCGCGATGACATTCCAAGAAGCATGGTGATGAAAATTCAAAACATAAGCAGGTTTATTTCCATTGCAGCCGCCGCACTAGCTGTCAATATTTCCAATTGAAGGTGATGAAGGATGTGAGCGATAATGGAAAGGCGAGCCCCTTATACGAGGGAGCGACCTCATATGAGAGATTTCTGGGAGGTGATAGTCCATGATTCCACAGAGGAACTGTGGATTCAAAACTTCCATATGATTGGCTCAGCTTTTGAAAAGTTATGCAATGCAATAACACCTCTTGTAGCGCCTGCTAGTTCCTACAGACAAGCGCATAGCCATAGCAACATGTGACAAAAGGGGAAAAAAGTGTTTCCGTTGCAGTTTTGCTAAATATGGCTTTTTGCCTGAAGTGCCGCCTCATATAGCATATAAACTTTTTTGCGATACAAGGAAGTTTTTTTTAATTTAAGTTTTTAAATTGACTCGTTTCCATTAAGTGTACTTTCTATTCGAAATTTCAATTTGCGCAATTGGAGGGTTAATGGAGACCTACCCTTTGACACACTGAACTGCTTTCACACTGCCATGGGGTAACTCGCTCCCTTCAATGAGAGGAAGGCAGCAGAGGGGAAGAAGTTTCAAACATGGCAGAAGAGGTATGACACGACGAGTTCACTGTGTTAAACTTCTGGCGGTAGCCGCCTGGTTTTGGACGGTCAAATAGAAGGGGGCAGCCATCACAGAAGCAGAAAGACAACAAGACGAAGGAGCTGATAATGTTGGTGACTGAATACTTAGAGTTGTACGACACAGTGCCAGTAACTAATAAGGACAACCAAAAGAGAAACGGGGCCTTTGATAACATTTCCACCAAAATTCAGATGGTAAATTGTCCAAATATGTAGAATCTTTGGTAATACCAGTGAAGTCTATGCTCTTGCTAAAGCATGCCATTATTTACAAGGCATCAGTCTTGCTTGCACTTCTGTCAGGGACGTTCACCTGCCCATAATCACAGCCCTGGCCTGTAGCAGCAGCTGCTTTTAACAACACTATGTTTTGGGGGATAAACGCTCTTGCAGGTGGGTGATTGGCACGAAGCAATGTAAAGGCAGCTGTGTTTATTACAAGAACAAAAGAAATTCCCAGTGCCAATCAATTTAATTTCCCTGTGAATTAGAAATGGTTTGGGGGGCCACCTGGCACCCTATCAGGGGCCAGATTTGGCCAACAGGCCATAAGTTGAGTATCACTGGTCTACCACAACAATTCACAAATCTGGGGAAAAAGGTCAGAGAACATTTTTACTGCATAAATTGGACCCACTATAAGGGTGTGTGCGCTTTATGGGGATAAAGAGAGGAGATGACAGGATTTTGGGAAGCACAAAGAATTCCACTGAGTTTGACAGCCCTGCATCTATTCTTCATCCCCTCAAAGGCCTCGGTCTTATTCTTCCAAGAACCCTTCTTCTCCATTTCCCAGTCCTTCACTCTTTCCCTCTCTGTGTCTCCCTGCAGTTGTGCAGATCAGAGGGGAGCTCATTACATAGGGATATCATGACTCTAACATCGCAAATACAACAAGAGTGCCTCATATCCTCTGTCTCTCTCTCTGGTTTGAATTACTGCAGACAGGCCTTATCCAGACAGCATCAGGCCAACATACATTCGACACTTCCCTGCTCAAATTGTGGGAGCGGAGAGCACATTCCCACCGAGATTCAACATGCTGCTGTCTCTCTCCCCCCAACTCTTTCTGTACAAATTTGTTTCTATATAGCACATATCACCCCCTTCTCTCACTTGCTGTCTGCACTGCTGGACCTAATTCCTAAGGAGAGTAATTTTGCTCTCACTCAAAATTCCAGATCCAAGTGCCAATCTCCGGATTTTATGGCTTTCATGGGGATAAGGCACAGCGTGCAGAATAAGCCTCTGCAAGGAATTTTGTTGGTGAGGAAGGAGGGTGACTATTCTGAGCCAGTTTAGATCTCTTTTGCAGATTCCCTCTGTCTCTCTCACGCTCTCTGTCTGTGTACCTAGAAGTGCGGAGACACACTGCCAGGCTTTTGACTTTGGGCTCCACAGATCTTGACATTGGCTTGATGTCGGCCTGATCTTAAATCCTTGGGGAGGAGCGCGGTGGCAATCCCTGCCAATGAGCATTAAGTTTTCATTAGGCATGCTCAACCTGCCGCGGCTCCAGCTGCCCCCTGGCAACTCATCCCAAAGCTTTTATTATTGTTTTTGAACTGTAGGCCAACAGCAAGCCATGTACGGAAGCTCAACTGTGTGTGTGTGTGCATGCATGTCCTGTATATATGTGTGTGTTTATGTGTCTGTCATATCCAATAAAACTTTCCATACTAACATTAATACCTATTCCTCCCAAATGAACCGTTAAATGAGTGCACATGAAAAGAAAAACATATTCATATGCTTACACTTGAGCACAGATGCTCGAACTGACACACATGCACGTACTGTACACACACTTCTCCCTCTGGTCATAAGTGTACGCTGTGCGGAAAGTCGACACGGCATCTATCTTTCCATTTTATGACCTTTGTGGGGTCTGACACAAGATTCCCCCCAAACAGGCTATGTATCACGGCCTGGACTGTGGCCAGGCTGACTCCACTGCTGCTCTGCTGCATTCATTTCAAACGCGGGCCCGAAAATGCAGATGACAGAATGATGACAGCTAAGCAGGCAGAAAAACACAGGAGAGTGTGGGTGAGTGACTGACTGAATAAAATAGGTAATTAGAAAAGAGAAGACAGCGAAGAGACCGCAATAAGAGCAGAGCATGAATGTAAATACAGGTGGGCAGGAAAGAAATATGAAGTGAAATAGAGTAATGGAGGCAAAGGGAAAGTCCTGTGTATAACAGTGTCACAGCTACTCTACTTGTGTCCCCTGCTGTGCTCAGAGCCAACAAGGTCAGAGAAGTCGGGCACATTGCTTGATAAATCCATAACCCTGCATACAGTTCAATGCACGCTGACTTGACCTAAATTCATAAGCTCTTCTATATCTTTAGCTGCTGGGAGGGAATCCGCAGTCCATATGGGGTCTTTGACAACACCTGCATACCAAACACGACAACTAAGATGATAAATGCTTAATGTAATATGCTTAATGTATAATTCAGTGAGATCTTCATCGAATAATCTTTCCTTGTATTAAACACTTGGCTCCCATTTCATAATGCCATTGTTTTTGTTTAGCACATTGAAACCAATATCCCTCATTAGGCCCACGTCTTCACAGTAAACTAGACTTAATCAAGTTGTCCCACTCGTTTATTGAACACAAGCACAAACAGACGCTGCCTCACACACGGCTTTCTTCTGCTATTCTTAAGAGGACCACTGTTATGAATTTCCACTTGCCTCTAGACTTTATTCTAACCTTATTTTTTATGGCGAGAACAAGAAATTCTTTTGAGTATTTATGTGTCCATGGAAGGTGAACTATGACCACTTTTTTCCAGTGATGATCTTCTTCACGTTGGAGATTTCAATGACAAACAACATTTTTAATCTCTTATTATGCAGATTCATTTCAGTAACTACAATTTAGGTCAGGGGCAGACAACTTCCTACCCTAAATCCATCAATGGGTGGGTAGATAGACAGACAGAAACTACAACAAACCATTAAAATATGACAACACATTAAAACACAACAACAGAAGATCAAAAACAACAAAAGATTAAAAACAAAAGCTGCATGCAGCTCTTTAGCTTCTCTCCAGTAGCTCCTTGTGGCTTTGACATTAAAAAGAAATATGGGAAGTGAGACAGTTATTTTTAAAACTTTAAATTTATCATTGTTGTTGGCCTAAAGTTATTCTTTATATTCTTCAATTGTAAAAACGTGTCACCTTTACACCAACTAAAGACAGTTTTGACATACTGTGAACTAAAATTTGCTTCATACATCTACGGCCTGGCGCCTTTTCTTCTAAATTTTGCTGAACCTCAATAGTGATGGCTAGTCTTAAGTCTAGCTTGGCTTAAAATGTATTCCAAATGCAAAAGAGAAAAACTGTCATAAGAAAATAGAAAACTTAATAACACGTGGAAGGTTTCATTTACTTAAAGTACAAATTAATAATTAATAGCAAAGTGTCCCGTTTACCTTGAGGTAAAACACATTAATGAATGCTCATTTAGACCTATTCATAATGTTGCTTAACTATGTTAGACTTAATAGGCTGTTTTACCTTCATTACAAGGCTAAAATAAGTTCTGCAGCTTCAGACAGGTTTTTTTGGGGGGGGCAAAAATGGCCCCTTTGATAGCAAAGGTTGATTTAGGTGGTTTGCTGAAATTATAGGCTACATTTGCCTCTCAGTCTAAATGCCAGCAGAACCTTAAAAACATGAATTAAAACTGCTACAATGGTACTTTACACATGTTCATATTAGCTAGTGTTAAGTTATTGTTAATGTCCAAGAGACATTCACAGATAAAGAGGCTAAGATCTTTTTGGACAACCACAGGAGAATCTTTTTATCAAGAAAAGGAAAATGCTTGCAAAAACAGACCCAACTTATCAGGATGCAACACCCCAGTGATAAAGACAGACAGACAGACAGACAGACAGACAGACAGACAGACACACACACACACATACACACACACACAGGTCAAGTAAATATTCAGATTTTTTTTCTATTGGTCACTGAGTGAGCATTATTGGAGCAGGCAAGCTTATCTCATAACCAAAACTGCTGAGACAGCAAGTGCGCGGCCGTGTCTGTCACTGTGTGTGTGGTTTCATTTCGCAAAAATGCCCTGTAAGGTCTTGTATTGCCAGCTGACAGAAGAAAAAAATGTTTAATAGGAAATGTTCGACAGATTGGGCGTTTCGACAAACCATTACAAAAATGATCCCCATTCTCATTCAAGCTTATTCGACAAATATCTCAAACGGTATCACAGTTTCATTTAGGGAGAAATATGAGGCAAAAGTCGGTCGGCATTAGATGTGTTTGTGCATCCACTTGACCTCAGACTGGGTATCTTCTTGGGTTATGAGCATTCAGGGCATGCATGGCCAGCTAGATTTGTGCTGGCTCACTGGCAGACACACACATACGGAAAAGCTCTTTCACTCGCTGCATGGAGGTCTAATTTTCAGATGAGTGTGTGCTGAGCTTAAAAGAGTCCCAGCTCTGTATACATATGAGCTCCCCGCTGTCACTTGTATTGGGCTGTGTGACAACACTAATACCTTTGCATGTTGAAGGTGTCAGTGAATGTGTAGGGGAGGTTTGCTTTTTATTCATTGTTTACTCAGGACTTGTTATCCGCTCTCCTATATTACTTGATTTGTTCCAATCCCCTGTTTACAAAATGTTTCTGATTATATCAGGGTGGGCTAGATTGTTGTGGCATCTGCATTCATGTCGTCAAACGAAGTGTCCTTGTTGATATAACCACTAGGAGTCCACAAAGTCAGACTTTTTTTCAAATTTCAAATTATTTGCATAACCCAAGTAATATAAATCTTTTTTTTTTGGACAGAATGTAGTTAATCATATACAGCAACTAAAGTATTAGTGATGACGCTAAAGATACCTCTTCACCACCTCAAAAACTGTGTGAGCTTGTGTTTGTGTGAACACATTCAAGGTATAGTTTGAATCATTTGAAGTGGGGTTGTATGAGGTACTTGTCAGTGTACTGCAAACAGGGGGCTGTTGTACCATTTTACCTTGCCGCCATAGTACAGTGATTTCCACTGGGACTGAAGCCATTATCTATGGTTTCTACAAAGCCAGACACTACAAAAAGTGGTAATTTTACATAAATGAACACAGGAGCTGCTGGTATACCACCATTTGGAACAGTTTGTGTTATTGTGTGACTTCAGTGTTTTATTGGGGTAGTTTGGATTACCAAAGTCACAGAGTAATACAAACTACCTGATTGAGGCAGCGGTATATCAGCACCTCCTGTGTTCTGTGATGTAAAATGACTGAATGGCTTTGAGATAATACTTTCCCCGTTCCCCCACAGAAAAGGGCAGCTGGACATTAAGGTAAGGCAATAAAAATATTCTCAACGCAGTATATACTTGAACTGATTTTGAAATTTAAGTATGGACTTGTTTTAGGCAACTAATATTTTGTTTGCTGTTGGCCTGTCCACAGCAGTACATTGCTTAGCTTCAGCGTCAGTACTCCTGTCTGCTTCTCCAAACAAGAGCCCTTTGAAAGTGTCTACTGAAAGCAATTCACTTCAAATCTCAACTATCCCTTAAATGCAGGTATAAATGTTTACATCATGTTAGTGATACTAATAACTCTGATGCCTAAAACCTAACAAAACATCAGGACAATCAACATCACAAATATACAAAGGACTTATTGTCCAACACTGTCGCATTATACTTCCTACTACAGTGTGTTTATATTAAATTCAGTGTTGTGTATATGTGTCAGAGCTCACCAACAGCAGTGCTCTCTCTTTGACTCCGCCTGAGGAAGTTCTTCGCTGTGTGTCTCATTCATGAAGAGAGCCCTCTGAAGCACCTGGAGAGGAAGCAAAGGGACAAGGGAGTAGGTCAAAGAAAGAGGGATTCAGTTAAGACCATAAACAGTGACTGCTCCAGCTCTACAAACAAAGCATGTTCACAGTGTTATGCTTCCATCAAACTGTTGTCTGTTACATTTCAGCAAATATGAAGAAGCCACAAAGCCAATGGAAAGCAGGTGTTTCGGAAAGAGCTCTGCTTGGCTTCTTTTTCAGCAGAACACAGTGCTTTCAAGTTGAATGTAGTTTATCATTTTCGGAGGGAACACTAGAGCTTTGATTTGTAGCCAGCACCTGATTGGGCCCTTGGCTTTGGGTCCGACTGGACTCCATCATAGTTTAAATGCCTCAGGCCGATCAAGTTGGGATTCATTCTCTTTTTTCCCTAAATAGGAGCACTTTGCAATATCATCATTCAGCCTCAGCGGCCTTACCAGCACTATGTGTGACATTTAGAAGATGATCACCTTGCTGTAAGTTAACTTTAATGGAGCCAACAGTGCTGAATTCACGCACAAACTAAAACTAGAAGCATTGTCCTGATATAAGTGAACTTCTGAATTTTGGATCAAAATTTACACATATCTGTCAACACTGACAAAACAGGAGTGTGTTTTAATATTAACAGAGGGAAAAGCTGTACCCATTTAATCTCCAGAGTGTGCTGTTTTGTTTTCAGCAGACTAATGATGAGAAGAGTATGGTGAAGTTAAACACAATGACATCCAGAGTAAAAATAGTAAATATACAGTTCAAAAACTGTGAGTGGTTGTTGCTCTAATGAGGCCACTGTGTGCTGGGAGCAATTGGGAGGGCAGAAACACACAGTGTCTTGCTTCCGTACAGTAAGTGACAACACTGGAAGCATCTACAGTCAGTCAGTTGAATTAATATTGCTCTTGGACAAAATAAACAAGAAACAAACAAAAAAACTAATGAGGAGTGGCACACATAAGCATCCCATCATCGCAGTAAAACCAGCTCTTAATGAGGTGCAGCAACTGTTTCCATAAACAGCGCGAGTTAAAGAGAGAAGACAGAACGACATGTTGAAGACATGCTGTTAGTTTCTGTGCCTTTTGAAAAGCTCTATTTATCGACACGTGTTCGAGATCCTATCTCATTGTCTCGTCTTTCAAGGCATCTGTTGTGATCTCCAGGTCGACAACAGCACTGAGATTCCCTTACAGTTATCGCAGTGTCATCACATGACATTGTTCCTGGAGGTGTTACATTATCGAGTTAAACAGATGCCAATCTATTGAATTTGATTAAATTATCACTATTGAACACAACAGGGCCTAATGCAGAGCTTAAACACTTCATTATGTTCAGTGTTATGACCTTCCGAAAAAAAGGCAGAGCTGTAAAGTATCGTCTGAGTGAGAATCAGTACTTAGGGCTTTACTTCTTAATCATGAAAAGATAGTTTTCATAAGCAGAGAGCGATAAAAAACATATATATATAAATATATATATAGCATATTTAAGACTCAGAGTCCAGCACAGCGGCATACATATATTATCTATTTCATTGTTCACAGGAGGCTGTTCTTGGGCTATATCTCATTCCTGTCTCATATTTCAACCTTAATAGAACAATCTCTTATTCCAAAGAGAACATGATTAAAATAGAGGGCAACGAAATCATATCTGTGTACAATTAAAGCTCCCCCACTGTTGTAAATTTCTGTTCTTTGTGCATCCGGATGGAGATATAATTTTAAACAGAGTATGAGCTCTTACTGTTTTTGTGCTCATGTACATTTGTGTGTGTGTGTGTGTGTGTGTGTTACCAGAGGCAAATGCAGCAACAGCTGTGTTTAATAGTGACCAAGCCGCCAAGGCCACAGCTGGACCAAAGCCACAGATAGAGAAATCTGCTGGTGGGGGATCAGGGGGAGGTTTAGCCTGGCCTGGGTCAGTCTGGTTTAGTCTGGGCAGGCACAAAATTTCAAACCCAAAAGAACTTTGTGATGGTCTGAGTGCGAGATGGACTTATTGGCCTCCACTGGCTCTCTGAAGAGCGAACCATCAAAGCATTCCACACACTGCATAATAAGTAAACAGTCACATTCGACTATATGTGAGTAAAGTCATCTTCTCCCCTCCAGTGTTCCCAAGTATGGATAAGTTACTTTAAGGCTCTTCTCAAGTTAAAAGTTTACATTCAAAGGCTTTTTGTCTGCTGGCGTGAAAAGACTTCATTTTGATGCCAGTACACTGACCCATCTCTCACTACTGGTTCGCCATTTCCAAAGTTTACAAGCAGCAGGCAGAGTACATGTCTGCGTGTGAGAGAGACACAGAGGGAGCAGACAGAAAGAAGGAAGGAAAGGGAGAGAGAAAGAGCGCATGTGCATCTACTCGTCCATCACCATTTTTCCAGTTTTCGCCCGTTTCTGTGCTACAGTTTTGTTCTTTTCTTTATCAGTTTTCCGTCTTGTTTTTGTTGTTCATTTAGGTATGAAGCAAGGCTGAAAATGATAATGACAATCATTTTTTATCAATACTGAGATCACAATTATTTATTATGATTATTAGTCGTTCTAGGGACAATGTGTTTTTAATTGCACTTTCATGATTAAGACAGAGCACTGCTGTCACTTCCATACTGTGCTACATTTCAGGTAATGTGCAAATCTTTTAATCAAAAAAAAAAAAAAAAAAAGACTGGTTCTTATTCACAGTGCATCTCTTAAAAACAAAATCTAAATAAAACTGTATGTGCAACATGTTTTTATTGCAAGAGACAGAGCACTGCTTTCACTCTGAGTGTGCTAAATTTCAGCTACTTCACAAATCTTTGCATCAAAATAAGTCTTAAGCAGGTTCTTCTTCATCTGTTAATCTTCTTGGCCTTGATATTGTCATTGTGACTTTTTTTTTAGGTGATTTAACAAGTTATAGTTGTGTTGCTTTGCAGAGCAGACGCAAGTCTCATACACTCTTTGCATATGATTTGTTGTCTCCTGTGTCCAACAGCAGATGATGATGGTTTATGATGGATTTTCGTTTTGCCCGTCTGCAGTTGCAACATTCAGCAAAGTTTTTCACAGGCTGCTGCAGGGTGCACCCAAAGCAGCATGACAGCTCTTCTAAAACGGAGGCCGCTCTTCGTTTATGACGTGCTTGATTTGATGCAGCAGAGTTTTCTTCGAGCCGAGCATGCATTTTAAACATTAATATCACAGATGATCATTTAACTGTGGGAAACCAAAATTGTGACTGTGAATAATATTCAATTAATTGTGCAGCCCTAGGATGGAGGGGGAGAATATTTCCATTCAAATTAGGACAAAGCAGTGAGATGTCCAAAAGTACCAATTCTAAAATTTTTATCTAAAATTTACAAGGAATCACAAATTGCGAGTTTGGAACTAATGCTGGTTTTAAATGTATTTGCGGTCTAATTTCTTACCCATGATTGCATTACTTTTATTTTTCTATGCTCATTCCTGGTTCAAGTGCTGGGCTTTGAAGAAAAAAAGTCAAAATATGAATGACTGCTCTATCCTGAGCATTGCATTACATCTTTGATGCATCATGGACAGGTAATATGTCTAAAAAGCTTGTTAGAGTTGAGAGAAGGTGACTTGCTGACCTCCAGGTAGATGAACAATACGGAGACTCTTAAAGAAGAGACCTGTTGATGTGAAGAGATTGTCACCATAAAAATACCAAAGAATTTATTCAAAGCGAGCAGGAAAAACAATATTTATATGCAATGTGCATTTCAGCCAGAACTGGATACAAAACAAACTGAACTCATATAAATGATTTAGTGGGGGAAACAAAACTGCAGCTAAACTGTTGGAATTTTGTGGAGCTGAGCAACACGTCAATTTTTCCAAATCATTTGTGAATTGACCCGGTATCACATTTTGTACCTAAAAATATTCGCTGTGGCTTTGGGCAGACATTTTAACAGATTCTTGGTGCCATCCACACCTGCCTCACACAAAGAAAAATACAAACCTTGTCTAAATGTTCATAAGGATATCCATACGATGTAAAAGTTCGTTTAAAGTTTGGATTTTCAAAGTTCATCTGGCATTCTGATTTTTGCTCTAGAATTTCTCGACACCGAGTGCTGTGGTTGATATATTGCTATAGCAACCAACGCAACATGGGTTTGTTGTTGTGTGGGACTTTGAGGTAGCTCACATGGATTTGATTTTATTTGCATCTAATAAAAACACCCCCACCACTGACACAAGCCAGTTAAAACTGTGATGACTTTTAACTCTTTTTTTTTGGCGTACGTTAACCCTTTGTAAGTATGTATACCTTTAAACCCTGAACAAATTGGTTAAAATTCTTTTGAAAACATAGAGACAAAAAGAAAATTAGCAACTTGCCAAGAAATGTCCCACAAATTGCAAAAAAATGAGTTGATCTAAAAAAATCTTTTCAAAAAGCTGAGGAAAAATGTGAAGAAAAATACTTAGAATTGTATTAATCATATCATAGTAATATTAATATTATGTTACAGCATTATTATTACTTTAAAAAAAAAAAAAACATTTATGATCAGACAGCTAAAGACTGAAAGGGGGAGACAGAGAGTGAGGGGATGATATGCAGCAAAGGGCTGCAGGTGGGAATCGAACCTAGGCCGCTGCTGCAAGGATGTAGCCTCTGTGCATGGGGCACCCGCTCTACAAGGTAAGCTACTGGGCGCCCCAACGCTATTTTTACTTTTAAGGCACCTTTTTTTAAGGTCATTTCCTTTTCCATCTTTTTTTTTTTTTTTAACTCAATTAATTTTCTTCTGCTTTTTTATTTTTTACTAATTTCTTGCAAATATTTGGGTCATATCCGATGCTTTTAAAGAAATCAAGTGAATTTGCCCAGGTTGCAAAAGGTAAAGATTCTTTTGTATTAGTTTACTACAAATTATCACACTAGAACACATGCATAGAAATGCATTTTCTACTGCAGATGTGATTAGCTGTTCCTTACACTAGCACAAGCCAGAATTTAAAAGACAATTTGGCAACTTTCTCCCTATGAATGAAGAAAGAATGTGAATGTTTCTGATCAGATTAACAGCCAATGCCCATTTGCCTTCTGTCATAAATTTACTTCATTTACTTTAGACATGCGGCTAATACAAATGTTGCTGATGTACTTCTGCTTGCTCTTGGCAGGCTAAGAAACCATCTGTCTGTCCTCTCTGATACTTTCTGTGACAGTTTAATTTGTTTTCTACTATAGACAGGCACATAAAGATACTGTCACTGATTATTACTACCATTATACAACTACACGGGTGTATAATACTAATAAAGATTCTCAGAATGCTAAAATTCCAGTCAATTACTTTTAGTTGATTAGACAGTTTCCAGCGGCTTTGACCTTGATGTTGGCATAAACGGTGAGTACAAGGAATAAGAAAGTTTTCTCTAAGTGACGTCTGAGGGCCCTCGCCTGTTATCTGGATCCAGGGGAAGTTCATGTCCTCTGTTACACCTACTGTACATTTCCTCCACCCTTTCTTCTGTGGTGTGTTTGATGGAAGAATAAAAGGATGAGAATAATAGGATGAGAGAGCATGAGTGTTGGGGATGAAAATACAAAGAAAAAAAAAGCAAGACAATGGAAAAAAGAGTCTTTACTCAGGAGAGTGGTGTTTATATCTATGGGTGAATACATAAAGTTGGTTGAGCGTGAGAAAGAAGCTCGCAGTGAATGCGGCACACACTGGGAAGCTGAGACAGACCTCGGGGCTCTCAGAAAGCTCAGAAATCAACGGAGGGTGGATAATCTACACACCAAGACTATTGTGGGAAAAGTGCCTTTGCTCTCTGTGTATTGAAGTGATAGAATGGGCAGTTCTCCATGGTCCATTTAGGGGAGGAAAATGGACTTGGGTGTAGGTGGGCCATAGCAAGCTACAGAGACAATAGGCATTCTGCAATTTATAGCCAGGTAACTGTGCAGTAAATATACGGAGAGAGAGTGTAAGTGACGCAAGTATAAAAGCATCTCCAGACCCTTTACTCATGCACAAAACATGCACTTTTTGCACATGTGACAACAGCTCAATAGAGGCAGTGATTACACAGATCAAAAGCACACATCTAAAACAGGAATGTGCACACACACACTAACGCGCAGAAAAGCGGAAGGGGTGTATTGATTTGACTAATTTCAATGTGCTGAGTCGCTATGAAACACCTGCCCCAGACACAAGCGCAGCTGTTTGTCTTGGCAACAACATCGCAACCCTGTAACCCCCCATGACCCCAATCCATCATCCACATTGCACGCAGACCCACACACACAAATACACGCACAAATTCTGCCAGTGGACCCCTTTTCCCAAGACCTTTAGTGATGTGTCAGATGAGGGGGGGGAGGGACAGTGTAAGCAAAAGTCCCTGTGGGGCGCGGTCTTCGCCCTCGTGACTCTACTCTGGAAATGCGCGCACACACACACACACACACACACACACACACACACACACAGAGAAAGTCAAACACAGAATACATATGCAGACATACATGCATACTGTATTTGCTTTAACATAAAGGACACTTGCAAATACATGTAGCACATTCATACATGCATGTCAAACAGGCAACTCATCCATCTTTGATCGTGTTATTCAGATAAGACGTCAAATGACCTGCTGTCACGGCAGCTCTGAATGACAATGAAGGGGTGTTTTTTCATGTCCTGCTCCACTGGGAGAGCAAAGGCCCCAACACAGATAAATTACATATGTGCACAGGAACACATGCACACACACAAGTGTGGCGATACAAGCTCATTTATCTGGGAGACACATACTAACTATGCATTTAATGTCAAATTTATGGACACACGCATCCACATGGACAGGCTGTCTAGACGCAACACTAATTTGATGCACTTTGGTTTCAATGGACGGCAGCCATTAGTCCATAAGGAGGAGCCCGAGACTGAAACAATTTGAGTGCTGTGTGTTCGTGTGCTGCATGAATATGTGTGTGCTCTATGTACAGTACTTTTTTTTTTTTATCTTTTTGTAGCTCATTAAATGTATACAATTTCTCAGTTTTTGATTACTTTCTGAAAACTTTTAATTTGTTACTTTTTTTTTCCTTTCTCAATTTTAAGAGACAATATTTTATGATTTTTAGACAATAAAAAAGGATAATCAAATTTCCTGTCTTCTTCAGTCCTCCAGAAATAACTATGCTGAGCAATTTTATCCTCATTTTGACAACATGTTGACTAGTTTAGACAAAGCGGCATACATGACAAATGGCTGACTATCTATGACAACAATTAGTTTAAACAAAGAAACTGTCTTTCGCCAATTTATCCACAAACAATGATGCTTTTATGCGAACAAAATGATAATGGACTATACTGATATGGCCGGATGCTGGTGGGTGTAATGTTTTGCACACATATGCATGTGTGAAAGGGAAGAAAGCTGATTCCTGTCCTGTCTGACAACTGTGTACAGCAACCCATTATTACTTGAAAAATGACAAAAAATATGACAAAACACCCTTGTCTGGGTGTGTGTGTGTGTGTGTGAGCTAGCATAACGGGGGAGATATTTTATCCTGGCTCACAGGGCAAGGCACTGACTTCGAGGGAAGAAACAAGATAGATTCTCAGCCACAGAGCATTTATCTCTATTACTTCCAGCAACACTAGGCATCTAAATTCTGCTGATGACAGCCCAGGGATTTTATACCAGTTATCAGCATGATCCTCTCATATCAAACGTTTAACGTTCTCCTTGCTCAAAGTTGGTTATTTTTTCAACAGCTTAAACAGAAAGGAGAGGATCGTCTTTCAACCTACTCTTTAGAAAGTGCAGACGAGACAGCCTTATTTACTCCTAAATTTGGTAGTGATGCGCGGTCAAGTCTCCTGACATCCCTCCTGTTGTGCTTGGCATTCTCAATGACCAAACACCCGAACATCTCAAATATCAAGCATATAACAAGACAGTGGCTTTGAACTAGGCCTAGCTAAATCCCACAGAAGCCACTCTCTCCTGTTAAATCTTTGTGTGTGACCTTTTGAAGGACTACAACTTTACCTCTGTGTCTGGAGCAGTCACCGGTGTTCGATTAAGTAGATTACTCTGAAATTGTGTGCTCAATCTCATTTAAAAGGACACAAATATAGATACAATACTTACAACTAATTGCAGCAACTTTCCAACTCAGTGCTAAGCGTTATGCTTCATTTTGGGTAATTGCGCTTCGCCCTTGGCCTACTAAAAAATCATTAACTTGTTCAACACTTTAAGATGGGCCCCCAGTAGGCTCTTAGTTGTGTATTTTCCACCCATCCTGCTGTAGGTAGAAGTCCTGCTTTTTCTGGCAAACTGAGTTTTTTATTTCTAGGATATACCCACACACGTGCTTGCATTTAGAAACAGAAATTCAGTATATAGCTCTGCCTTAACTTTGATACTTTTACTATCAGTATTGTTACTGATTTTATTACTGGTTTGACTTTTTTGTCTCAATGCATTTGTTCTTCAGATTCTGAAAAGATATTAGTCCCTTAAACAATCCCTACTGAAGGCAAGAATATTGTGTCATTATGCCACCTTGCCGTTTTGTATATAAAGTATGATCGCAGAATTAGGGGACAGTTATCTTTCCTTTAAGCCGCCACAGGAGGTAGTAACAGCGCAGAAACAGTTACTGTTTAAACATGACAGCCGGCATGACGGGATCAAGCAGCTGTTAGCAGCTTACTTAAAGAAGAACAGCGGCAGGTAAATGTCCACAAATTTGGAAAACAATGACATTCGGAGCTATTTACCCTCCGAGCAGAGGACAAGACCAGCTGCCATATGACAGGAACGGTAAATGACCGTTATTGCCATGTTATGCCATTGTTATTGTTCAGAAACGGCTGCTAACGCATATGATGCATGTCACACTGGAGGCTGATGCTGTCATGTTACATGTCATGCCCATCACGCCTGTTTTGACTGCAGGATAATGGCATGTAGTCTGTCATCACACACACACGTTTGGTTCTTCTTAGCAGCCCGATAGCACAATCTCTCTGTAAAAAGGGCTGTTGTCTGAAAAAGTACTTTATACCCAGGTAAATATTCTAAGCCTAAGAGGAACAGGTGTTCATCAATAGTTTGGGCTTTTTTATTCAAGTATTGATCAAGAACTGGACAGGCGTACAGTAGGTGTATATGTACACTGCAGTTTAAAACTTTGGGATCACCTGCCATAAAAACTTGAGTCAGATGTCTGAGAGGATTTCTTGAATGGTCTTTTTTGCTTTTAGGTTGTAGAAAGTTTTCTTTACAGATAGATGTTATTTCGTATGATGGGTTTACAAAAAAACATCATGTTTTGCACATAGGGAACAAAATGTTGCACAACGGTTCAACCAGACTGACAAGTGAAAGGCCAAAAAGAGACAAAGGTTGATCAATAAGAATAGAAGAAATCACCGAACACTGGTAAAAAAAAACCAAAAAAAAAACTTAAATCTTAGCATCAAAATGTTTGCAGATTTTAACAGGAAAATGTCCCCTTTAAAATGTCTGGTGAACAATAATGCCTATAACAAGCTGGAATTAACAAACAGGCTGCTTTAGCAAAGCTATTCTTCAAACTCCCCAGTAGACACAAAAGGTTAGTGTAGGGTTAACACTACTGGGATTGAATCAGGGAATGTCAACTGAACCTAAAATGGACAGACAAATCTCAGTTTAAACCTATCCAATCTAACCCCTGATTGGACTGCAGAGGGCCCAAAGAAAAACACCATCCAAAATATATAGAGCCAAACTGAACTGTTATGGTTTAATAATGATCAAGGGTCACTTGTGCTTTTCTGGACTGAAAAACAAATTCAAAATCAAAGGGTGTTTTGGGTGAAATTGGTTCCAACAGTAATTCCTCCTGTCATGCGGCATTGTGGGGTCATCAACTAAATTGAAGTTTTAATCATTTAATTATTATTTTTGGAGGGCCAAAGCTATTTCAAATGTAAATAATACATTTGCTGGTGGAATTATACTATTTATATTTGTGCTAAAATAGAAGTTTTTAAAGGACAAACATCAATGTAACAAGAGATTCCAAACTTTTGATTGGCATTGTATGTGGCCTGCTGCTCAAAATGAGGAGCTTTCTATTGTTTATTCCTAAATCACCATTTTTATTCTTGAATGTTATGTAAGTTACTTATTCTAGGTTAATTGAAAAGTGACTTATCTGGCCACTTCTTCAAGATATTATCAGTTAAAGTTATTTGAAACTTCCTGTGCAATGTTTTTACTTTTAATAATTCTGCACATACGACCACAGGTATAACTCCATGAGTCATGAGTGAGCATCGTCAGACAGCTGCTTCGGTTGTGTTACTCTGTGTCACCCTCGTGGACAAACTTTACTCCACTCCACATGATTTCATTTGGCTCCAGCAGAAAGGTATTACTGCCACATGTTGCCCTAAATTCTGAGTGTTGTGGATTGTTTTAAAGGTTACATTTAATAGTACACAACACCATTACTTTGATCCGAGAGGCTTGTATGTGAGCGGTGACAACTCGTATTAGTCTAATAATAGCGCTGACACCCACCAGGCCACGAAGGTCACTGGTCCCCATATGTGAGGAAACAACGAAGAAACAGGAAACAGGAAAGAAATGTCATTGTCTTTTAAAGATAAACAGCACTACCTGTTGTAATCATTGTGCCAGGTGGTGTTTGGACGTCCAGGATGCCCGTGCTAACAAAGTGCAGATTCTTTAGGCAGCAGTGGAAGTTGCTCTGTATCTCCAGCAGGCAGCAGGTGACCTCTGGCCCTTGGCGCCCGCCGAAGCGCTGCAGGGCTCTCTGCTGACCCTCCTCCCAATGGGCAAGCTGCTCCTGCAAGTCACATGACCAAGAGAGAATGATATCCCACATGAAAATGCAGTCATGGAGGAATGGGTTAAGATAAAGTACAAATAAGATGCAACACTGCTCTCCATGGCCTAATGCAGTGTAATCCATGGGAAAGAGCTGCAGGTGGATCATAGAGATGAAGCGGAAGCGAGAAAAGACAGGCTAGAATATATGTGAAAGAAATAAACACATACACACCGCATGAGGAGTATGTATGCGTTGTGTATGTACGTGACAAGAATTGAGTAAATACTGTTTGGTCTGAAGACTAAGTGTATTCAAGGTCACATCCCGTGGATTTGTAAAGGAGGAAATCTGCATTCAAGGATATCTTCAGCCAAAGTCCACAGGGAGGCTTGGTCAACAATAGCAGTGATAGCGGCTAGATGTGAAATACATGAATAGAATTGAAAAACTAAATGGGGGGAAAAAAAGCAACCAAAGGTTAAGCTAAAACATGTTAAAGGTCAAAGACATGCCAATTTGTGAGGTCGGTGGTGGATGGAGCTGCATCATAACCCTGCAATCAATTAAATCAAAGCATCAGCAGCCTTTGTCGATGTATTCTGACATCTCACTCCAAATTGGTTTTTTTTCTTTTTATAATGTGAAGTGATTTTCTGAAAATGTAATTAAAATTTGCACTTTAATTAACTTTATTAAGTAGTGAAATGTCCTGACAGGTATTTTATTAACATTGTTACTGACAATGTAGTGGTTTTTTTTGTTTGTTTTTTAACTGGCGATGTAATCATTTTCACGGATAAGGTAATAATGTAAAAAAAAATGCTCAAGGCTTTACGTAGAATTTGGTACATTACATGAGGCAAAAATGCATTAAACTGGAACAAACCTGCCTACACCTATGTTGATTGACTGTTGTGCAAGGATTGTCTCTCAGACCAAAGTGGATCTTAGATTAGGCCATCAGAAGATTACAAATGCAGACAATGGCTGACGTTACACATGCGAGTGATGAAGACAAAAGGGCAAGAGGCTGATTCAATCTCCATTAAATGTTCCTTTTCATCTGAGTTAAGTGATTCTTATTGAATGAAGTGTCTCCTTCGCCTTCGTCTATCTTATGAAATTTCGGCATTCAAAAAGGTTTTCAAATAGATTTAGAAATCAAGAAAAAAGCTGACCTTAATACTTTGGTACATTTAAAGGTCTACTGTGTAGGAATTATTGGCATCTAGCAGTGAGGCTGCAAAACTGAAACAGCTCCAGTGTGCCGGGCGTTGCATGTGGGAGGACTATGATGGCCGAAAATGTAGAAGTGCAAATCACTCCATTAAAAGCCAGTGTTTAATGTGTTTTGTAGTTACTGTAGAAGCATCACGGACTCTGTGGAAAAGGACCAAAGAGTATGTAGATATAAGCGGCTCTATCGAAAGTTACAAAAACATGACTCTGAAGTTCAGAATATTATATACTAATAAAATTATGGTTATGAATATTATAGAATTTCTGTCAATATCACTGCCTAAACTCTATACAATTCTGAACATTTAACAGTCGAAGCTTGTCAACTTTTACTCAATTGCACACCAAAGGATTTTAATGAGGGGATCCAATCACACATTTTCTAGTTTTAAAGGGGAGTGCCCGACCAAAAAATGTTTACAGGTACTTTTTGCACCTCTAATGATTTATGTATTGATAAGGCAAAGTTAACATCATGTTGCGCTGAGAGTAGTACAGTCAAATTTCTGCAAGCGCACAGCTTGATTGTTTTTGCAAGCATGGGAAAATAACGCAACAGCTAAGCGCCTGTCAAGACAACAAGGCTGATGTAAAAAATAATTAATTTTGAAATAGGATATTTCAATTTATTAAATGCAGAATTGCAACAGCCTAAATATATATATATTTTTTTTTAGTTTTCAGTAGGTCAACATGGAGCCAACAGTATGATAAATTCTGTATAAATGATAAAAAATGACCCACTTGAAAGGTATTACATTATCAGTAAAAATGTTAGTACAATATCAGTCAGTCTGTTTTATTCAATTATTGGTAAAGTGATTATATATTGTGTGTTATTACATGTGTGTTCAGGAAATGATTACATCATTGGGTGCTACACACCACCTCTGATGTAAGCATTCACGCTGTGATCTGAATATCAAGAAAATCAAAGATGACATGATTTTGAGTTTATGCAGTGAAGCCCTCCAAGTGAAGCATTGCGGGTCAAGAGACACTGAGTGTGCAGCTGTGTGTTGTGCTTGTGTGAGAGAGCAATTCACCTCAAGCAGGTCCCTGATTCTTTGAAAGAAGGACTAAAAATGCTGGTTTGCTCCAGGACACAGCCTTTGGAGAATACCTGGTTGAGACAGAGAGAAAGAACAAAAGTTAAATAAGAGGGAATGCAGAGACTAATAAAGAAATAATGAGAATGTAATACTGACAGAAACATACACAACATAAGTAAATAGAAGGTTAAGGAGAAAGAGCTGTCTTTCAAACAGATGAGCACCTCAGCATTTTAGAGCTGGGTCTCCAGCTGTCACTGTGTTGTAAAGTGCATGAAAACAAAAAGCAGACTGTCACTGTGGCAAAGCGCCATCCATACAGGCTGAGGGATAAAGGTCAGAATATGATCTGTCATTGGCATAATTGCATCCGCTGAAGTTGTGTATCGGTGGCCTGGCGTTGCTCAGATTGCTTTTCACACTTCATTCTACCCCTGATGGAAAGGTAATCCCAAAGACACAAATGTTTATAGTTGCTGCTCACAGTGGAAATGGAAAGCTGGAAAAGGGAGAGATGGACATCATGTGAAGCCAAGGTGACACCAGGTAGACTATAGAACGGGCATAAGACCTCAGAAAGTAGATACACTTTCTAAATAAATCCAGAGAAAACCTTTACTGAGCTTACAACTAAACAGCCTAACACATTGTAATCTAGTTGCTGACCTTTTGCTCCTAAATTTTTCTTCATAAACCTGTAGTGCCTGTGTCTGCTGAAAGATTTTTCATGTTTTTAATGTTCTGTTTAACCTGGGGGGACTGAAGTACAGGCTTCAACTTTTTTTTTTCTGTGCCTTTGTAGTTTGTCAGCAGCTACTCCATACAAGCAAAGTGGGCATTTCTTCACTTACTGTCAATGTGCAAAACACAGGAACTCCTAAAATGCCTGGCAGCTCAGAGTGTCCTTTATGAACCTTTATGCTATGTTTGCACACACACACACACACACACACACACACACACAAAGACACAGACAACACATTTTCAGGCTGACACGAGGCGAAGGATGTGCTATATCATAACTGTTTCAGCGTGTACAGCCTCAAGGCTCAACATACATACAAAGACACATCTACAGCATATATTGCATTGACTAACAGGACTTGACAAATGGGCAAAGCATGAAATTGCCACAGCCCTGAAGGGGCTCCAAAAGCCCCACGTTTACTCTGTGTCAATTGGTTTGTGATTATTTCATTTGTTTGGAAATATGCATGACTAAAGAGCTACATCATGCATTTCATAAGTCAAAAAAACGTCAATGATGTCACACTAATGTCCGAGGCCAGTCCTTTCCAAACTCCAGCCAGGGTCAATTGTGGCCCTCAAACTGATTCTAAGATTCTTACGGCATGTCTCTCAAGATATACTATATGCTTAGCACAATATTGGTTACTTAAGCAAAATCACTTTTCACATATTTTTAATCACCTCAAGATGGCAGGACAATCATACAGTTTGTAGACATGCACAGGGTAGGAACTACATAGGAGAAACTAAGGTGTTTTCATAAAAAGAAGGTCAAGAAGCTAACAGACGGGTTACCTAACACTACATATTTCCTGCAACGAAGCAGAAATGGCCACGGGGAAGTCAACAGGGAGAGCTACCATTCAGGAGCAGTGGAAGGTTGAATACTAATTCACTTAAAATGAAACAAAATGGCACGAGAAGCAGCTGGCCCAGCTGTAACCAGCAACCAGCAATGCTCACTAAGTTTGTGGATTTAATTACATGTAAACCAACGGAATCAAATAATAAAATAACTGTTTCCAGATCAAGAAGGAAGAAATAAAATACTAGAACATAAACTTTGTAGATTTATCAAAGGGTGGTCCCTAACAATAAAGGCCTAGCACTAAAACAAAGGTCAATGTAGCCTTTGGGGACAGGGACAATATCTTGCAGGTTCCAGAATAGCTGGCAGGTATTCAGATAATAGATATCCAGGCCAAGACCTACTCTTCAGTGCACTGGTCACAGTGTACAATCCCATTAGCAAACTGAGAGTGCAGTATAGTACAGTTGGAGTTGAGAGAGAATGTCTACATTAAGATTATAGCTGATAATTAGCAGCTAATTTCAAAGCTAAATCGTCATCAGACAAAAGCAAAAAGGTTCAGAGACAGAACTGCTTACAGTTTACCTGCTTCCAACCAAAGCCCGCTCAAACACGATTGGTCAATTATACTTGGACTACAAATGTTCTACAAAGGGAAAGCATAATGCTTCCCGTACCAAAATCTTCCCTGTATTCTGAATCACATACTTTTGTCTTTTTACAATCAGCATGTACTGCAGCTGCCCTCACAGACTATGTTCTGTTGCATGAAATATACATGTAAATAAGATCGCACCTTTAACTGTGACCTTGTTGCTCATATATCCGTAGCAGTCTGTAGTGCAAAATTTTAAGTAAAAAAAAAAAAAAAAGAGTGCAATTTGGCCCTCTTCTAAAACATTTTTTCTTAATATTCCCTAAGAGATACAATAAAAACACCATCCGCCAAAATATCCAGAGAATATACATGTAGGTCAGCCTGGAGAGCTCTGTGGTCATTCCTTTGCAATACATTTAGTATTTACTTTTAAGTATTAACTGCATACAGTGTAGATTCTTACATGCAATATTATATTCAAGGCAGTAAAATTAAATGTACATTTCTGTTCCTTTGTTGTCGACTATCTTTATGATTGTTTTCTTCACTAAACAATTACTATAATTACTGTATTTGACTGGACACCAGTAACTTGAATGCTCTGTCATCTGTCATTACGGCCTCTGTCAGCTGTCAATGAGCTGTCAATGAGTTGTCAACGGGTTGTCAGTTAGCTGTCAGTTAGCTGTCATCTGTCTGTGGCTCAGTCCATGTGACGCATCTTTCGCTGTGCGGAGGACTGTGGGTTAGAATAGCCATAAAATGTTGCTGGCTTGCACACTGCAAAACGTGACCGGATACAGTAGGACATCCTGGTATTTTTGGTATTATGCATTTGACATACTGGGATATGCTTAATCTTTTTTCTGGCATACTAAAGAGTATGACAGTGCTGGAACACGCAGCTTGTCCTGTTGCCCACAGATTCTGCATTCAAATGCAGATATCTGTTTTAAGAGATTAGCATCCCCCCGCTAAATAATAGTTTAAAGGTATTGGATGATGGTTCTCTGTGGCAAGTGCTTGGTCTGGTTGTCGGATCAATGATGTGGAGGCAGCTGAGAGATCCGGTATGACACTTGACAACTGTTCTGTAGATCTCAAGCGCACAAAATTAGGAACTTTTTATAAATTCTTGACCATAATTGGCTGCGGTCTCCTCAGTGTCAACCTCGCCTTGTTCTTTTGGCTGGTTACTGGTTCCAGTTAATATGTATCTTCCTGACTCACTTCTATTTTGGCCATGTATCATCAACACTATTTCACCTCTCCTCCCACCACCAAGCCTGCTGTGGTCTGGTGCCTATTTCGTCCCATTGCACCTTGTCAATCATGAGGGTATTAGCCGCCTGTGTTGTGGAGAGTCACCATGGTCCTCTGGTCTACGTCTCCCTGTTCTACAGGCTCTCTTTCTGCTTCCTTGGTTCTGTTTTCTTTATGTAATTCCACAGGTATACTCTAAATAAGCAATTACCGCTGAGGGATGGAGCCATCTACTTGAGCTCAGCTACAAGTAAATTGTTTTTTCTCTTTGACCTCAATGCAAGAAAAAAAAGAAAGCAAAGTAATTACAAAAAAAGTACCTCTAAATAAAGGAAAACTATAGCACACAAATACAAAGGAAATCAAATAATTACCTATAAACTACAAATAAATCTTAATCTGCCCCTGCATATTCCTAAACAAATGTTTGTTTAATAAAAATACCAGATACTGACACAAGCAGGGTCTAATGGCAAAATATAACAAAGCTGCCATATGTTTTCTGCTGTGTTCATTGTGCTTAAAAGGGATTTGGAGTAGGCGAGTACATACACTGTGTGCAGAGCGTGGGATGACTCATGAGTCCACTGGGGCCCCAACAACTAGTTTTTGCCCCAGGGGCCCCTATAGGATGACTCTAATAATTAATCTTAGTTCCCTTAACAAATGTTTGTGTCAAAAAATAAAATAAGATAAAAAGCATACACATTGTTGACTTAAAGTGGATGCTAAAATGAAACACCAGGTGTCAGCACAACTATCAGGTAACATAACTTCTGTAGGTACAGTATAATTACTATAAGTAGAATCAACAGCTAATTAGAGTTGCTGGGTTTAATTTGTGCAACAGTGTTGCATGATTCACTTTAGATTACCTAAAGACTTCTTCATCTACTAAAGCAGCTTCTTAGCACAGAAATGATACACGTGCCATTTGATACTTTAAAATATATACATGCACACACAGACACATAAGCGTGCTGTGTGCTCCTTTAAGGTGGAGGGATGAAGGATGGGGTTTTGCATTTGAAGTGTTAGAGAATGGTATTAAGGAAATGTGCAGGAGAAATGAAACAAGGAGAAGGGGAGAGGGTCCACATCTGTGACTCCGTCTCTAACTGCAGATGAAAGGAAGTCGTTTGAAGTTGATGTGGTGCTATTTCTCCAATGAGTCAGATTAAACACTGATGCCTGTGCCGAGCCGCACATTCATCACTTCAATGATACTTTTAGTGGCCGTTCCCCTGCTCAGGCGGAAATTAACAGCACTCTGGTGCCCAGTGTGTGCATTAAAAAACCTGCTCACTCACTCACACACACCTACACGTGCGCACAAATAAATGCCCAATTCTGCTCCAATACAAAGACATGCAGGTGTTTAGGGTATGCAAAGGCTATGTTTTTCATTACTTCTTCTTTTTTTCCCCCCACACAGGAAACGAAAAACAATGCTTTTTTTAAACTATGGCCTACTTTATCTCATCAACTCATTCACCGGAGGAGTTGGAGACTCTTTAATTATGCCATTAAAACATTATGATGAATCATTCATTTACCCGGTTGATTATAATTTAAATGACAGATGATGCTTGTGAAAAATGTTAACCTTGTTATGGAGAAAGAAAATGAGTACTTGCCTGACTTTTCATCATAGGGGTCTAAATAGTGACTTTACGTATGCATGAGGGAGGCTATGTAAGATATAGTACTGCATTAAACTACAACTAAAAAAAGCACTCTGTGAACTTTGTTTATTT
The DNA here is from genome assembly GCF_008729295.1 of Plectropomus leopardus. NCBI lineage: Eukaryota > Metazoa > Chordata > Actinopteri > Perciformes > Serranidae > Plectropomus > Plectropomus leopardus. The sequence continues at coordinate 6,856,932 of NC_056485.1, read as the reverse complement.
TTGGTTGTATATGAAAAATACATTTCAAAATAAAGTAGAAAAAAAACAGTTTAGAGGTTGCTGATTCACCTTATCTGACAACTATCTTTATATGGCATTGTATCGTGTTTATTTGATCTTAAAAAAAAAAAAATCCATCACACGTTTATCACCAAAAGTACCTGCGGTGGTTGTGTTTACTGAGTGATGTTAGCTGGTTATGTGATTATCTTTAACATTAATTGTAACAGTGCAGGGCTCAGAGTGCAGCAGTTTGATCTGGCTGGGTGTAAAAAGAAGCCCAGCCTCTAGGGGTCTCTCTTGGGGTTTTCAGTCCCTTACTTTTGTTTAAGAATCAAATAACATCTTTCCATTTTGAATGAATGATAGGTGATTGTGGGGTGGGGGTCTCAGTTTTTATGCCTAGTATGTGTGTGCACTATAAAATCACCCATGCATCCAGAACATGCAGTACTTAGCTATGCAGAAGTCTGAATCAGTGTAATTTGATCAGTGTGGCCCTAACCTCATGGGATAAATACCCAATAAAAGACATTTTGGCGTCTGGATGAGCGTAAATCCATCCAATTTGGGGCCTAATTAAGTGGGACTTACATAGCACACACTGGGACAGTCGGTTATAAGGGACAGAAAAAATGACCGGAGGCATCAACGTCTCTGCTGTCTCGGGAGAGCACTAGATCCAATAAGGATGGAAATAAAAGAAGGGTCACCGTGGCTTACTTTAGTATGGAAGCACATCATCAGAACAGACTCTCACACACACACAAATACACACACACACACACACACACACACACACACACACACACACACACACACACACACACACACACAGTAAGCATGTACAAGCTCTAGAACAAAGCCAGACACAAGTGCAAAAAAAAGATGGTGAATTTCTAATTTCTGACAGATCTCAGTCAGTCAAAGGTGCAGGATTAAAGCTGCACTAAGTGATTTTTGGTCTCACAGCACCTGGCTGACCTTTAACCCTTGGCAAGGGTCAAATAACTATATATCATCAGACACATATGACTTTATACTGAGAAACTGATAATTTCTTATTTTCTATCACCCTATATTCTCAAATCATTTGCTACAGCCACTACTAAACTGACTTTAATATAATATTTCCCATAGGCATAGAGGCATGACTTGTTGCTTCCGCCATAAACAGCCAGGTTGCACACAAACATAAACTCCAGTGATAAGCGTTATCTCATGATCATAAAAGTGTTGGGAGAGAGGGAATGTGGCCGCTTCTGTATGGACAAAGATATACACGAGTCACGTCAGGCCACAAAACAAATTAGTCTCTGTCAGAATCCCTTCAGATGTCTTCCTGTGCATTTCCAGATTTCACGGGCAGAGCGAAAAAATAAAGGCCTCCTGCGATAGAGAGACAGAGAGCCATATCAGGAGGTCATCTGTGCTTCAAAAGGGAGATATATTAAATTCATTCATCTCAGTCAGTGGGAGTGCCAGTACTGTGGCTTCCATGTGATGAGGGATAGAGAGATCTCCCCCCTCTCATTCGGCCTGCCTGGCTCACCGCCTTCTGAGGCATTGTCTGGGAGAATATCCCCTGTAATAGAGCCAGTGATTAAATAAAGACGGAGAGGTGTGTGTGCATGACTGTATTTGCCTGAGTGTCCTGCATGGATGCACATGCAAAGAACACAGTGAACAGTCGGTGCTTGGAAGTGCTCTAAAAGACAAGGAAAAGAGAGAACGAAGGTGATGAAAAAGGTGGAAAATGAGAGAGACTAGCTGTGTTTCCCTTCAATTGCCAAGCGAATATTGGGACTTCTCTAATGTCCCAAAAAAGAAATGTAAATGACACAATTGGACACATTTCAATCAAGTGGTTTGGAGCAAATACACCTCACTTTGTAGAGTGTCATTTTATCAAAAGCTGGGAGTAGAGGCTAAGTTCTCAGTATGGCTATAATCCACAAATAAACAGATTAGAAGAAGGAGAGGTTGCAAACCGGAAACAGAACAAGCTGCTTTTGCAGACAGAGGTCTTTAGGAATTTATTTCAATTGGTTAAGTTTTCATTGTTCTTTTATATTTGCTAATATTGTTCATGTTCCCTCTGCTGTCTGGAGTTTAAGACAAATTAATACAATGATTGTAATGCATGAATAAACAGAGTAAACAGCTGATCAGGCCATATAGAACAACTACCAGACTTATGCTTTATACAACCATATAACAGCCTACATTTAAATGAAACACTTCAAGCTAAGTCATGAAGTGGTCATTTGAACAGATTGACTAACCAGACATTGGCGGCAAAGGAAAAGGACTCAGTGCGCCAAGCGTCACTGTAAAGTCCTCCATGAACAAATCCAGGAAGTCACCAAGCCTGCTAACCACCGTCTGGCTCACCATGAAGCATATCTCTGATATGATCTACAATGATCTAAGAGGAAATTTGTCACTGCCATGGATGTGACGTATGCTCTAAGGAGGCAGGGATGCACTCAGTGTGGCTTTGGTGAAAATAAAGATCCTGAAATCCTGAAATCTGATCAGCATAATATAATATAATAATATAACAAGTTTATAATTAAGTTGTCTTGGCAGTATTTTTATTGGTCACACTAGGCTATTTAACATGCAGTTAATGAATACAGTTATTTGTTTGGCATATTTCCCACAGATTTTTTCATCTGCCGTACAACTAAACATGATACCTGCAAAAAGCTGGCATATACAGGCGAACATAAATCCTGGTCATGACAGTTGTGCCGGTGTTACCTAGTTAGAGCAGCCGTACTGCTGGCATGAGCTGCACAGCTCAGGCGTGGCATGTCTGCTGCTCAGCTGCGGCACATCTAGGGAGTTCCAAGTGCAGTGCGCTTTTTTTTAGTAAAAACAGACAGTGCAAATGGTCTTTTGATGATCATATTGACGCTATACCACCTTATACTACAGCGTCGATATATATATGTCACAGACGGTTTTACCCAACCTTCCCTGTTTCTGTTTCAAAATAAAAGCACTCTGAGAATGTTGCTGAGTACACAATCACTTCAGTTGCTGACACAAGGTATTCTACTGAGAAATATTTGCAGGACTGTGTTGTTGACAATGCGGGACCTTGCACAGCTTCATAAATGAGTGCAGTCTGTGCTTTTAATTGTGGAAATACTGTTAGCAACAACACTGCCGGTGTGAACACCACAAGCATTCGAGACACAGAAGTTTAGCAAGGTTGCCTTCACATGCTGCTCACGCAAGCATTGCAGTCTGGGCTTTACTCGGCAAAGGTGTTTCCATGTCCCATTTAGTGCGTCAACTCTTTTTTGGCAAAGGCAACAACCCCCTCAAGCGAGCATAAACAAATGGTGCATAGTTGCTGAAGTTTTATTGAATTTGGCTTTTTCCATACAGCTTTTCTAACGCTTGACTTCAAAATGCGCATAAAAATACATTAATGGAAACGCAGCAAAAGAGAAGGGAAGAAAAAGCAACAGAGAGGCCACCAGGAGGACAGGGAGGAGAGAGGGCAGACTGTGGCCAACCTCCCATTCATCATGTCACTACACTATGCTCATACAACACTTACATTCACATACAAGATAGATCTAGCATCTCAAACACACACTATCACATACACACATGTGGTGGTGAACAGAAACAAACTACATCAACTAACACCCCTGAGGGCTGTATAAACTAAATAAACTGTGCGTGTGGCTTCACAGACATACTGTATAGCCTTATATAAACATAAATGCTGGAAGGAGGAGAGGTTGCACAAGAGCAGAGAAGCTAACTGTGATTCATAGCTGTTTTCATGGTGAAGTCTCAACTTTGATCGATCTGCGAATGTGCTCTGTACTCCCGTGTCTCCTTGAGTCGTTAAATTGGCTGTTGAGTGAGAGACAGAGAACAGAAGAGTGCAAGGATGAAGGTGAAGGAGACGAGGAGAGAGGGAGAGGAGATGGCGGTGAAGGCGAAAGAAACAAAAGGAAAGTCAAGACTGAAGTGAGGCCAAGGGAGGAAATGAAGAGACGAAATTGTTTGAGCCAGATGGAGGTCTCAACACCTGGTTTATTACCTTAACAAGGTGAGGTGTTTAGTGATGTGGTTGTAAGCTGTTGTCTCTGCAGCTCTGACAGCATGCCTAACAGGAGCCTGGCTGGAGTAGATGGCTCATAATTATCCGCATCTCTTGATAGTCCTGATGGTTCAAAGAAATGACAAAACACTTGCATTAGTTCACATTTACACAAAGCTATTTAATACAGCATCCATGATTACACAGTGTAATTTCTTAACTGCTTTGTAGTCTAATGAAAACTGACTAAAGTGAGTTAAAATGTCAGTTCTTAAGAAATGGGCATTCACAAGTCAAAAAGGTTTATTTAACTGCAATTACAGCCTGTTCTGTGGTGTTAATGTGTCCCAGAATCACTGTATTTGCACTTAATACTGCGTGGGAGTGACCAATTTATCGCCACAGAAACATGTGAAAAATGGATGTGCTTTAAGAGCAGGAAGGTGAGAAGGACGCAAATGCTACAGTCTGGCTACTGTGGTGCTGGTGACAATTTGCCAGTCGACTTTCAATTTATGACTTCATTCTGCAGCTTATTCCATTTGCCACAGAGGAGGCTGCATTCCCTGGCGGATGCCTAATTCTGTGACAAATTCAGAGATGGTGGGATCCTTGGGGGACTAATAAATGGGTTTCCAAGCTGTCAGTATTGTTGTGTTGACATTGCATCTCACAGCACTTCACCAATTTCCCTGGATCGTGCTTTTCACAGCAGCAAATGTGTACGGGTTTGGCTGTGTCAGAGCTACTGAGGTGTATTCTGATGTAAAAGTCCTATTTTGCTTATTCATACTGCATCCCTTTCATGCCCTCTTCTATAGCCTATCAACACTACTCCACTGCTCCTCTCATCTCTTCCACACAATCTTCGTCTCTCTCTCTCCCTCTCTATTTCATAACCTTTTTCTCTTTTTTTCTGGCAGCTTGGTGTGAACTGCTTGTCTTTATTTATTTATTTTGCATGCATTTGCTACATTATATAAAGCAGAGAGACAGGAGCGGTAGGAGAACGGGCGCAAAATGTGCTGAATAGTAGGCACATGGCATGTGGCCTGTTGCTTGGAGCCACCAGGACACGCCACAGTCACACATTTTTACCCTTGTTGACTTCTCCCTTCTTCTTCCTCATCTTGTCCTCCCTCCCTGCTGCTTTCTCTCCCTGCCCTGTGACTGAACCCAGTGTGTGGACTGACTGTGATATTGGCTGTGTGGGTGACAGGCTCACTGGTGTGATATCTGAAGGGGAGAAAAACAGATCGGCGTCTCTTTACTTAACACCCTCCCTCCTTCACCAGCTGCTGATGAGGGAAGGACTGACTGGAGATAGCAGGGAATGTTATTCATTTATTTTTCAAAAGGTGGTTATCTTTCACCAAGAGCCTTTTTCAGTTCAAGGTCTCTGGGAAATTCCATAAATAAAGAAAACTGATGCAAAAGGAAATCATTTTGATTCTGAAGGCTCAGAAGTTATGACTCTTTTACCCTCTTTTCAACTTATGTATCTCTCCTACACTACACATCACTACATACCATATCTATCAGGCTGTCTCACAAACAAACTGTGAACCACAGACGGTGATAAATGATGATCCTCCACTGTCTGCATTCCTCTGCATGTGTACAGGAGTGAGTTCAAAATAAACCTAACCTTGAGGGCACTCTTATTCAGTAATGCATTGACGGTAAACTACAAGCTCAATATTTCAAGCAACTGGTAATAACATAACTTAGGCAGCAGTATGAACTGTACAGGATTTAACCCACATTTATTTATTTGTGGCGGTCGGCCACGATTTAAACATCAGCTGCCATGTATTGATTTTATATTTTTGGAGCTGGACCAATTATTAAGAGTGCTGCTGGTGCGCTCGGTTATTCATTGCACCTGTAGAGGCAAGGAGCATACTCTGGGCACAGGCAGAGCAGCAGAACGCCAAGAGCAGTCAGTATGCTTACATGATGTTAGAAAAAGTTTAAAATCGTATTAGTCTGGCTAATACTGAACTTTGAAAATACTTGTACGCATGTTAGTCCAACTGAAATCATTCTGAAGTTGGATTTCTCAAAGTCTGACTAACACACCTAAATAATAAGAAGGGGGGGTTGATTTACTCTTCCATGTATAAGCCTCATCCGGACCTGAACTAAACTAGATGTTCTGTGCATGCGCCATAGCCCCCGCGCTGGGCTTTGACTCAGAAGTCGAACGGTATAAATTCAAAGAAGAAACCCAGGAACACAAAACAAGACAAAGGTATGAACAAGAAGTAGTTGAGTACGTATGAAATGTACAGCGCTGCAAAGTTATCTGTGTTTTCACCGTTCCACATGCAACACGTTTGGCGCTTGCTATTGTGTTTTGTATGTAACATAAATGTCCAATTAAATGGCCTATCTGAGCTATAACCGCAGCTTGATTTAACTGTGCATGTAAACATCGTGAGTGAAAGGGAAACCTAACCATTTCACTGCGCTAAATCTGCAGGTTTGCCTCCACTCACCTCTGTAGAAGCTGCTCCACTCATCCATCAATCTGATCGACTCTGAAGGCCCAACAGATTAGTTAAAACCGTGACTCTAACTTCCCAAAGCTGTTGAGGAGAAGAAGAACACATGATGAGCTGTGCCTGTGATGTGTTCACGGACCAGCAAAAACATCCAAAATTAGACAGGGGACACAGAATGATTTAAAAGGGACACACACAGTTTGCTGCCTCCCTCCCATGGAAAGCTTGTTATTATAAAAGTAAAACAGTGAGTGAATCGACTGAAAATACATTTTAAGTGGATTCATTCCAAACTATGTGACAGCTTTATTAAACACAATGCTTCTCCAACAAAGACTCAATAATGGCTCACTTCCTTATTTAAAATAAACTCCACTGGGGAGAGCAATTGATGCATTCGGCACATTAAGTGTGATCTCAGGGTGAGGAGCTTTAGATAGGACGACCAAATAGAAACTCTCACTGGTTCATGACGTGGATCTTCTTGAATAGCTCCCTTTCCTCTCCTGCTGTCCTCATCCTGCCCCACCCTAACCTCAGCCATCGATCAGGAACTAAGCGCCGTCTTTAATTGGTTGGACGAGGTCGATTGCCCGTGCAGACAGCGAGAGGCCCGAAGGGGTATTGGAGAGGCTGGAATGTGTGTATGTGTGTGTGTAAGCTAGTGTGCCAGCCAGTAAAAACACTGGTAGCCCTTCAGACTCTCTCTTAGGGCAATCATAGTAATGAAGTGAAAATCTGTGGTTCAGAAAACCACTGACCCACTGATTAACTGACAACTGAAGGAAACAAATAACTTGAAGCACAGCCACTTCCTCGTACCCTCCAACTGACTCGATAAAAACATGCTCTAATTTTTTGTGTGTGTGTGTGTGTGTGTGTGTGTTAAGCTTGTTTTTTTTCTTTTGTTGGGAATATCTGAAATGTTAAATTTGGGTGTACAGTTTGTGTTCTTCATTACAAGAAGAGCTAGTGTATGTAAATTCATGCAAAGACAGCGAAAGGAATGTACCTAGCTGACAGGAGAAGCAGATGTTTGCAGTGATCTGCTGTCACCGCAGTGCAGTTGGTATCACTTTGAAGTAAACAAGCACTCACATCTTTTGTCATTATACATAACTGCCCTATTATGCTATCATTTAGTGAGAGGTATGTGTCATTATTGTCAATAGCATCAGTAGCAGAGGTAGTGCTGTGATATCTGCCACTGTCACATTTCCCACAGAGGTGATGCATTTAAGAACGTAACAGCAAAACAAAAGCAATCACAATAGCTTTTGTATTAACGCGTTGCTAGTGATGAAAGTGGTTCATTCCTAGTGATTTTTAAAAGCAGATTAAAGTACCGACTAATAAAGTATAATGACTGACACCACATAGGTCTCTATCTAAGCACATGTTTGTAATCTTGTCCTAGCAATAACCTCCAGCTAAAAGCTTTGCTTTCTCTTCTCTATTGTGATAAGAAGTGCTTTTATCTGCTGTAAATTTGGCCCCTAATCTAAACTTCCACTTAACACTTTGTCTTGCACAGTCAGGAAAAGTATTCTATTCTGTACTAAGGGAAAAAATGACTGTCTCATGTAGTCAATTAAATTAAAATGTGTTCTAGAGAATGGGTTGAAGCCAGCTAATCATATTCACAAGTTTAGTCCCCGTGGCACCTTGTGTACTGATGGTAAACTGATCTCTTGGATGATCTTGATTGCTTCTAAACTTTTAGAGAACACAACAAAAAAACCACACAGCAAAATCTAATTATTTAAGAATAAACACAGCTAATGAAAGTATTGAAATAATAAATCAGCAGCATGAGAAAGGTTCAGCTTGTGGTATTTACCCTGTCTGAACTGATCTGAGACTGGACTGGATGTGCAAGTGAAACTTAACATGATCAACTGAAAATGCAGCGCAGCTGGGAACACGCTAAACTATTTAAAATCCCATTGTAACCCCAATTTGGCTATTATGAGTTTCTAGATTACAGAGTCACACTGGTCGGCAAAAAATAGGGCCAAGGACAGTCAGCACACACAACTCTGACTGTAGATTCAAATAGAAATCTCGTGCCTCCCAAATAAGGCTCAGGACCAAATCCCCACACCACATTTTGTAAAAAGTTCTTGAAATGTAATAGGACTCTGTCTCATGATCTGTTCACTTTAAGTTGTGCAACTGAATAATTCATACAGACATCATTTAATTTTTTTCATTCTTTTTTTTTTTATTTGATTGACCCTCTGTGAAGCCTACTGGAAACTACTGCTGTACAAAGAACAATTGTTTTTGTGGTTTTCCGACATTTTCAAGTCTGCAAAGACACAGACTTCTAAATAAAGGCTATTGGCACTCAGGTAGCATTTTAATTTATAACTGAGCCAGAGTCTAAATGAACTGAATGGACAGTCTACAAGCAGCAGATGAGAAGTCTCTGCTGTAAACTTTCGGGTCAGAACAGTTGAAGCCTTTACACTTACTTCAAAAGTAGTCATACATTTCAATCAGCTGCACAATTTGAACATCATCTTGTAGTTTGCGCTGAAATCTGAATGCAGCAAGTTTGTCTCTGACAGTAATTTGTAAAAGGTGAGTCATTAAATGAGATGAAACTGGGATCTAGGATTTGGTGTATTTCCAGTCTAACAAAACTGCACAAGAGAATAAGAAAATAAGTCCACACTACAGCCGGTGCCATTGATTTACCATGGCTTGACGGGGTTTATTTTTGGCTTACTTCCCAACTCTGCCTCGACTATCTATTTAATTTTACTGTGTGAAAATGAAATTTAATTAGAGATAAATCTGCACAACACAGTGAAAAATTAAGACCTCTAATTACTACATTTAATACAGCAATGCTCTATATGGAAATAAATTTAAATAATTTACCCCCCCCCCAGACACATTAAAATATAAATTATACTAATATTTTTTTAACACAGACTTCCTATATAACAGTTAACACTCTGAAAAGGGGCTGTAGCAGAACAGGCAGACCTATCAGATGGGAAACGGTGCCTTGCATCCTTAGTTTTAGGTGTTTGTTAGCTAGTAGGCTAACTGGCAGGGGCTGACACACACACTCATAATTTGTCTTGATCTTTTTGCCATTTTTTGTTGACCCCATTGTATATTGCTTGCATCAAAGTACTGTAATTTATTGTATTACATGTAATTTATTGTATTATCTTCGGTGAGGTATTTCTACAAGCCCATTTGGGTTTCTAACCTCTCCAGCACTGTGTTTTTTCTGTATTCTTTTTAACCTTTTTTTGTCACTGTTTTCATGGTGTGAATAAATAAAATAAAATAAAACACAGTGGTTCAATGGTTTTGATACATGCAATCTTATCTGCTACAATTGGGTTTTTGGTAGATAGTGGAAGGAAATTCCAGGGTTTGGTTCTGCCCCTAAACTTACTCAAATAGACGCTGCTCTTTGTACTGACAAATCTGCTCTGTGCTGGAGGTTTTAGGATTTTTTGCTAGTGTTCTTTAAAAGTCTGTTACCTTGTCGATATAGGTTTTTTTTTTGTTTTTAGACAGCAACTGATTTTTTCATTAGTGAGCTACTTAGCATGTGCTCGAATCAAATTTTTTGCGTAGACATCATTGCCTTCAGTGGAAGAATGTGAAAACATCTCTCTAGTGACAAACTGTGCCCAAATACAAGTCATTATAGTCAAGATCAGACATTTGAGGGGACATAAACATAAGAAAACACAATCTGGAGTGGAGGGTGACTTTAACATTTTACAGACCCCTTAAAGGACCCTTGTGTGTTGAGTCCAAACATATGCGATATTATTACTTACTTGTGGTGAATCTGCGAGCCATTCAGGTAACTTTCCTTCCAGGCCAGGCAAGACTGGAAACAGTCGGTGAGGTTTCACTTGCTGGAGAGATCACGTAGCCCTAAAAGAGCCTGTCCAGAGAGATGTTTTGGAAGCAACGGCGGATGATCTCATTACTCATCTGCAACACAGCAGAAAACAAACACTGTCTCACACACTTGTCACAAATAATGAGCTTCGGGGGACCAAGTTACAGACACTGAGATTTACATTTATTACACGCTCAAGTGCTGAGCCATAATAACAAGTCACTGTTGTACAAAAACCAGGATACGAACTAGTCTTACAGTACAAAATCATTAGCTACAAAAAGGGACAAACAGCAAGTAAACCAAGGTATTAGCTTATTCATTACCCGCTCCAAAGCACACGTTTCGGTTTTTATAAAGCTTAATTGAAGAGACAGAAGTATTATACTGGTTGGAGTGGACTGGCTCAGTGTGGATACTGGGTTGAGGTCCAGTAAGGTTCACTCAGAAACTCAGTGTCCTTAGTAAGTAAGTTATTCTTAAGTTTCTTCTTACATTGGCTAAAATGACAAAAACTAACTCACAAACGACGTAAGAAAGGCAAATAAAATTAAATTCAATAATTAACTTGTAGGAAAACAAACCAAGCATTAAACTGAACACAATGCACCACAGCTGTTTGACTGTTTGAGCATTTTCGCACTGAAACTGTAGCATTACGTTCGAGGAGAATTTTCACAAACACCAATCAACCAAAAATAAACATAATTGTCAAAACATAACGTCAAAATTTTGTGAGTTAGCATGATATGCAAACAAAGTGCCACCACTCTAGACAAGTATCAACAATGACAATATATAAATTACAAAAAAACTGACCATGATACAACTCCAAATTTTCCAAAAGAACACACAATAACAAAGAAACCTGAAATAGAAAACAATAAAATCAGAGAGATGTGGAACAGTGTAATAAGCTACGGTAAATAATTACTCCCGAGCTGCCCCAGTCATGTACCTGCATGAGATGTGTCATAGGTTGAATCTAGCCTTCAGCCTCTGTGTAGTCTCTGTAATTCCAGTGAAAATAGAAATTCCATAAAAATAGTCATAAAAAATGAAAGGGATCAATCTATGACAGCTTGGATCTGGTACCTCTTGACTTTCACACCAAAGGTCACATATGGCACAGACTTAAATTGACAGACCTTAAACTTACTTTACACTTGGGGCCTTGCCGTGTAACACTTTGCTTGAACTGAATATTTGATCACATTCATAAGCTTAAAGCCCCCAGATTGAAGCAGTTAGCTGCACATATCCCCCGCAGGTTCAGTCTAACTGCCAGATGTGAGCTGAGGGGGGCTAGGCACATCTGTATCGATTCAAAAGTGGACGCTTGCAAATGCATGCTCACGTGGGCACACACATGCATACATATAGACATGCATGTCACATAAACACACACACACACACACACACACACACACACACACACACACACACACACACACACACAGGTGTGGTTTTATACCACAGAGGGAAAAAAAAGGTACGGTTTAAAGTGAGTGTAATTCAAGCAGGCGCACATTTCATAAAAGCCCCTATTTGATGTGCTGGGTGCCAGTCAAGCATGCCGTCTGTGACACACACACACGTACGCACACACAGGTAGGAGGTTATAAGAGAGGAGGAAGCGAGGCGAAGGAAGGAGAGGGTGTAATTATTGAGGATGATGTGTATAGAGGCCTATGTGGAATGACAGCTTCCCTTTCATTTCTCTGATCACTGGTTTAATCCTGACAGAGCTACAGCGGGCCACGGAGCGGCTCTGTCTGCTCGCCTGCCTGGGCTCCAACACACTGCTTCTATATCTGTGTCTGTGTGTGTGTGTGTATACCTGCACATCTCTGTATGTGCATGTGACAGGATGACACAAAGTATACGTAGGTGTACGCATCTCTGCATTTGCCTGTGTCAAAACATCAATGTTTTTTTCATGTGTGTACCTGTGTGTTTTCAGTTTGCGTGTGTGTAAGTGCATGTGCAGGTTGCCTATGAGTGTGTCAGTGCTCACTGCCCAGGAAAATGTGTTGCACAAGCTGATTGCAGTGGCAAGCAAATGCTGCTTTTAATGAAGGAGGGGGAGAGAGGAGAGGGAAACACAGGAAATTAAATTGATATGTAAATGACGGAAATTCTCATTTGAGCTGAAGGTTGAGAGTGCTACAGCATTAACCAGCTTATGAGTTAATAATGATTTTTTTCCTCCCTCTCTCTCCTTTCCTTCACAGCCTGACTCCCCACCTCTCTCTCAGAAAAAAAGAGTGATGGGTAGGAGAGAGAGGCGGGCAAAGATGAAGACAACATATGTCCCTGAATCTTCACTCTCCAGAGATTTCCCCCTAAGCCCTTGTATAATCAGTTCCCTCAGAATCTGGACCTCTTCAAAAAGACGTGCAAAACAACAGGCCAGTCTTGACTTTAAAAGTAAATGTCTACTGGACGTTGTGTTCGCTCTTCTAACTACACATCTCTCACTTTTGTGTTTTTCCCCTTGTAAAAACAACCAGATGGTGTTGAATATATCTCAGATGGACATGGAGGAGACGAAGGGTGTCGGACAGCTTGTAATAGTGGTGTAGCTCCGTGAGGCGGGGAGTAACAAAGCAAAGACAACATCAGCTGCAGCTACATAGAATACCAGAGGCAAATGACTGCAGAATGATCACTGCAGCTATTATCAACCACTAGGGTTATTATTTTCTCTCCCCTCTCTTTGGTATTAGCTGGAACGAAACAGCCCAGTCAAAAGTCCTTGCCCTGCAGCCTTCAGTGATTGGAAAATGATATTAAACCAGACATTGTGTTCCCTAGTGCAAAAAGAGAAGAGGAGGGGGGAAAAAAAGAAGAAACACAAAGCTGCAACAAATGAAGAAAATGGTTGAGGCCCTGCAGGAGAGACAGGGGGCAGTGGCAAGTCACACACACACACACACACACACACACACACACACACACACACACACACACACACACATTTGAAATACAATGCAGACTCACCCAGGCACAGATGTGCACACACACAAAGGGACACACTAAGTGCATGCATTACACATCACATACACATAAAAACAGCCAGACAACCACACACGCTACCATGACACAAATGGACTCTGATTAGAAAGTATTAGCCAAAAAACATCAGACACAAATGGAAACCACATCAGTGATCTGGTTCTGCTCCAGAAAAGAAGGAGAGGGCCTTGCTGGCTCATGGAATCCTTTTTTTCTGCAGAAAATAAACAAGACATTTTCCATCTCCATTATTTCATACAACTGGAGGGAGAAGAAAGCCTCCCAACCATAAGCAGCGATGGAAAGCATAAAGCAAGCAATGCTGCAGGAGAGGCCATGGCCTTCTGAGCTTCATAAAGCACAGTGAGCCACAGGTTTCCAAGTTCTCCCATGGCCAATGACAACATGCACCACTGCAGAGAGGGCAGGCTACATATGCCGTACACAGACATTTGCACAGTTACACTTCAAGATCTGTGATTTCTTTTAAACACACTCCAAGATGCAAACACACATGCACAGATCCAGGTCAGTGGTCAGCAGTGAAGCCTGCAGACTGTTGGCCCACTCAGCACAGACAGGATGCCTTTATTTGGCAGCAAGGCACCCAAATGGCTATAAAATGGCTTACTTCCACCTCAGGTTTGAGAAATAATAAATAAGTGAGTAAGGACTCGGTAAAGCCTTTTGTGACACCACTGAAGAGCACTAAAAAATGCGAAAAAAAAAACAGATGGTGGAGATGTACCCAGATGTGAGACGCTCAAGGCTGAGACGCTGATATAGGTCACAAAGCCATCACACCACTCAGCATCTTCTCATACTAAAAACACCATGATTAATAAAATTCTCAAGTACACGCCAACTAAGTCCCCTGGTTACAACTTCAAATGGAGTGTTCTGCTTTGTCCTTGGTGAGGCTAAAGGTGCACATTTAGAGGTACAAAAGCTTTAAAGGCAGCCATTCTGAAAAGAAGCATCGCCTTAACAGTGCTTAGGCTGTCAGATCATTGCAGCCACATCCACACTTAAAAAATAATTACACCAAATGTTTTGTTTGAGTCAGTATGCCTTGATGTATTATCAAAGGAATAAGAGAGGGAGAGAGAGACAGGGCCGAGAGGAGGAAGATGAGGATGATGTGGAAATACCGGGACACATTAAAGAAGAAGAGAAAAAGAAAAGTCATGCAACAGGGCAGCAAATGATTGCAACAATGAGAGTTCAGAACATAATTATTTGAGGTTAAACATTTTCCCCTTGGTCTATGGAGCTGTCAGTTGAAGTGAAAAGAGTTGGGGTAATGAAAACAGTGATGGGGCCTTTATATTCGTACATTCGCTCTCAGAGTATTGTAACTCGGCTGTCTGAACACCCAGGATGAGTGGGAGTGGGCTTCAGTGATGATGACGCCTTATCGGAACAAGACAAAAACCTAATCCAACTGGAGAGCTGATCTACAACTGAAAGGACATTCTGACAGCAGAAGGTTATCTGCTAATGTTGCTCCGCTGACTTATCTGTGGAATACATGATTGCTTATGTAAAGGACCTTGCAGAAGCTCATCTATTAATAGTCTTCAACAAAGATGTTTGAAATATTAAGGCTGGATTGTTGGACAAGGCTGTGTGTATGCAGTGTGGAGGTAGGAGCATTCGTGTGAGAGTAATGGGAGTTAAGGACAGAGTAAGAAAAGATCAAGCAAAAGAGCCATAAAGAAATGCAGGTACCTCATGGAGAGGACCAGTGATCCTCTCACCGGTGTTGTAGTGACCCATAAAATGCAGATGTCACTGGCAGAAGCGACTTGGCGGACATGGCTCCTTCAATATAAACAGGTAGGGCAGGTATCAGTTTCACTTCACCCGCAGAAAGGAATCTGGGCATAAAACACACACACAAAGAAAAGCATTAAAAGCTGTGTACACAAAGTCTAGACAAGTGGTTTCCAACTGGTGGGTCAGGGGTCCAACAGTGGGTTGCAGGTCCATTCTGAATGGACAGCAAGTAATTCGTGAACATGTTGAATTTGTACAAAAACATACTTTATTTTGAAGTACAGTGAATTTCCAGCACAAAACTTTTATTTTGATGTGCTGTTTCTGTTTGGTTTTTTTTTTGCAATATCTTTTATTTCTTTGGTTTCTAAGTGGACGTGTTGAGTACATTTTGTGAAAAAAAAAAAGAAGAATATGTCATAATTAATAATGTGTGGACCCTGAACCAGGGTACCTACAGCTTAAGACAAGTTACATTTATGCCACTTGGAATTAAACTAAGGACCAATTTTACAATAATCAAAATTTAAGAAAAATAAAATAAACATGAACGCACATCATTTACTTAAGGTAAGGAACAATTTTATAAATTTTAATACCAATTAAGGCCTTCTTTTTAGATTAATGAATTCTATGATTTTTGAGACTTTTTGAAAATCTGCAGGAACCCTGTGAACTATTGCCTGAAGAAAAATCTGGACCCCAAGACTGGAGCAGAACCAAGCAAGTAAAAGTAATGCATAACATTTCTATCCACCTCAAACATCTCTCTTTTCTGTACACTCTTTCCTATGGACAGTTGCAGGCTGTAATCTACGGATATTTTTGCACGGTACCTCCAGTGATAAATGGCAAACGTCAAGCTCTGCTCCACACTTCACATAAAAGAGAAACATTGATAGAGTGTGGTGTGCTTCTGCCCCACAGTCTGCTTTGGCTCCTGCATGTGCACATACTGAGACTTTACCCAACATCCTTTCCCATCTAAATACATTCAACAGACTCAAAACACTGGCTCCATTCTCCCGTATACAGCAAGGTCACTGTGTGTGATTTGAGCATTAGCCAGTGTCATCAGTCATGGAGTGCCTAAATTCCACATCCAAGCAGGTGCTGTTGGGCAGGGTTTGGCCCTACAGTTAAATGGATTGTTTAGCTGGCTAAGCCAACTCAGAGCTGTAAAGCACAGTGGATAAAGCTTCAATATTCTCTGTTTGCCCATAATTCATCATTCTGTGCCTCCATGGTGGCTCTATACCAGCCAATATGCTGTGCTGGCCTAAGTTGCATGCTGTGTGACACTGCACAATGCTGCAAGCTACACTTTTCACGCCATGTAAAAGCTGTCTTTAAAAAAGCAGCTTGATGTAGAGATGCTGCAGCTGACTTACTCGATATAAAAGTCATCACTAATGAAGTGACTGGAGTTCTACTATGTAGGACAAGGTAGCAGGGCTGCACAATTATGGACAAAATGATAATCCCGATTATTTTGATCGATATGGATTTCACAATTACTTCTTACAATTATTTGTTGTTTGTGGGGAAAAATATGTTTATTGTACTCTTACATTTCATAAACAGAGCCCTGCTTTTACTTCCACGTTGGACTACACTACTGCGAATTTACCAATCTTTGCATCAAAACAAGACTGGTCCTTATTTACAGGGTATTTCCTAGGAGAAAAATATAAATAAAAATGTACCCAAAACTAAATCAACAGAGCACGACTTTTACATTCAGGTTGTGCTACAGCCTTGCTTATTAAAATAAAATAAGACAAGGTCCTTCACCTGAATGTAGTGCATCTTTCATGGATTTGTTTCTGCCGCACCTATTATTTAAAAGTGGCCACCATGACATGCTGCAGCATCACTGTTATGGATGTCTGAGTTGATGCTGGACAAGGACGGGGATTCACGGTAATGGTACCGTGACATTAGTGACATTTATCCTCTGGCCTTCATGCAGTCATTGTACTGCAGATTGTGGTGTTTTTTCAAGTGGTTCAACACATTAGTTGTGTTGTTCGGACATAGGAGGGAACAAATCATATGCAAAGCAACACATCATGATGGTTGATGAACGGTTGATTTACGTTTTGCCTGTTTGCAGTTGCAACATTCAGGAAGTTTTTCACAGGCTGTTGCTGCAGAGTGCACATGTAGCAGCATGACAGCTCTTCAAAAGTGAAGACTGCTGTGAGTTTACGGAGCGCTTGATCTGAAATGTTTTTTGTGAGCACAGTATTCATTTCAAACGTCAACATTGCAAATGATCATGTTTATTTAACTTTTTGTAGCCAAAATCTTGATGATGATTAATATTCAATTAATTGTGCAGCCCTACAATTCACCATAACTTTTCCACTGCTAGAAGTGACAGGAGATGCATTTTTGTTCCACACATTTTCCCAAAGCAACGTCAGTATATTTGTATGTTTCTGGGTGTTACATTTGAAGACACTGTCATAAGAATTAAATTTATGAAAGAACTTTAAAAAAATGTTGTATACACCCTTTAAGGAGACTGTAAAAATGTTAATGGATGCACACACTCACTGTACCTGTCTCACCTAAGAAAATCTTGGAGATCGGCAAGGTGCTCTTGACCCATGGCTTTTGCAGCTGCTTGTTGTTGTGCCCAACGGATTGGCACAGCCGTTCCTCCAGAAGTCTGCCGCTTAGAAAGCCAGATGTGTCCCTCATCCTCATCTTTTTCTGGGGATTCAGCGGCTCTGTGGTCTGAAGTAATGGCAGAAAGGGAAGATAAAGAGGTGAGAAAAATCAAGGTGGGGAAAATGGGGGGGCTAAGAAAATATACAATAATATAAAATATATAATAATGTTGGAAACAGGACTCAAAAAAAGGATGAAATAAAAGCATGGGTTGGAGGAGACTGTTTAGAAATGGAAGGAGAGAGATGATGGATGTACAAAGAGCCAAAGACAAAAAATGATGAAGAATGTTGATAGGTGAGGGTGAGAGGTGAAGAGCCCAGGGCCTCATTAAATAAAAGCTCTAAAGAGTGAAAGTCAGGAAGCAGATGCTGGAGCTTCAATGGCGTTTTGAACACAGAATCACAGATCAAAAGATAAAGTCTGAGTGACCTTTTAGACAGCGTCCCCAGGGAGACGAATAGTGAGACAAAGGCACCCACACAAAAACACACACACACACACACACACACACACACACATGCACACACAGCCCCTTAGGCTTACTCTCCATTCTCTCTACTGGCTTCTTGTCCTTGCTGGCCTCCTTAGGGCTGCGCTGTAGGCCTTCCTTTGGGATGTGCAGCATGTTGCCCACCGTCTTCAACATATTATCTGTTCAAAAATAACATTGTATAAAACATTACACATCACACAGCCACACTGAGGCTTTCACAAGATTACTCTGGTGTAAGGTAACGCAGATCAGGCAGAAAAGGGTTTGTTTTCTTTTCAAAATACAGAAAATGCAGTAAAGTCATATATATCATCTCAAGAGAGCAATGCTCTCTCAGGTTTTTATGCCTACAAAGTGCAAGAATAGGAACTGCATAAAAGAGTGGAAGGTATCGAGAGAGTGGCACTCTTTTCTGTGTCGACAAAGCACAAGAAAAACAGCTGTTAAGATACATGGAATGAAATATGCAACTCACTCTTTGCACTGAGATCAAATGGATTTCAATCTGCAACCCTCAGTGGGAGAAACACAAAGTGTTTACAACTTCACCCGCAATGGACAAAAGAAAGCCAAGAAAAAGCTTCCCTCAACTCCAAAGCGCTCCTCATATGCAGCATCTTACACTTGGGAAGGTGCACAAGGTGAAAAATAACATCGGCAACATGAATAAACACACCAAACATACCCAGAACATGAATAAAACGATCAGTCATAAATGAAGAGCAGGTACATGAATGGAAACAGAGGGAACAGGGTGCAAGGTCATGAAGAATAATGAGGGACTTTAAAAGCCAGTGTATTAGTGAGACCACAGCTGCCTGCTATCAGTTCAGATCCCCCACTGAGGAAACTGTTCGGATCAGCATAGAGAAGATAGCTGGGCATCATCAAAACACACTTTCATACCCAGTGGCAACAACATGTAGCCTTCCATTAGCCTTTTAACAGAGGAGATAAACAAGACAAGGACAGGAAACGAAGGAGGAAAAGAGAAATAATGAGCCAACTCCAAGCACAGAAGGTGAGCAAAACAGCTGAAGAGCACATTACAGAAATCTGTGTGAGGATGTGTTATTTTGCCACCTAGTACTGTTTTCTTCCCATACCTGTTTAAGAACATAATTCAATGTGTGTGATTGAATATGTACATCTATGTGCATGCTTTCTCTGGTCATTTAACCTTTGTGAGCCTGCAGTGAATCGATGAAGACATACTGATTGGGGTGCAGCCTTGCCCAGAGCCAAATAAGTGCTTTGCATGATTGCTACCACTCACTCTGACATGGGAGTGAAATCTGTGTACCCAGGAGCTATAACATTACCTGTGTTCTCCATTTACATACGTATTTATGCTAAAAGCCAACCTCCTGTAGTCACAGGGGGCAAATTATTGTGACTTCATTGCTACTGAATCTGGAAAGTTTAGAATAAAGTTTCTAGAAAGCAAAAAAAAAAAAAGAAAAGAAAAATGTTTACCCCACAGGCCAGATTTGTGAGTCGAGGAATTTTAAATCCTTGAAATGCCTTTGATTGTTGGTGTATTGACTGAAAATGATATAGCAAAATGAGAATTTGCAGGGGGCTGAGGGAATGAAAAGGATTTCTGTCAGGATTATCCAATCTTTGTCTGATTATCCGGGAAACGTGGAGCTGTGTCAGGTAGAGGGGGCTGTAATTGTGGGTGTGCAGTTTCTGTTTACTAGCAGCGTGGGTGTGTACACACGCGTTTGTGCGCCTGTGTGCGAGTGTGTGTTGCCTTTTTGAAAAGCAGTGGCGTTTTGTACACTGATTGAGATAATTAGCATGAGAATTGAACCATCACAACGCACCAGTACGCTGTGTGATTACCCCCGTGTGTCTCCCCATTCAACTAGTCCGACAGCGTTTACCTTTCTGGCTTTGCAAACAACGGAGAGCATCTTTTTGGCTGCAACATTATAGAACAAGTCCAAATTCTGGAGGAGCTTGTCGTTCCACATGAAGGAGATCAATGGTTGGCTGTCAAGCTGACATTTTGTCAAAGGGGATAACCTTTACTGTGATGCGCTCTTCTTTTAATAGGAAGTGTTCTGTGCACATGACAGGGTAATTTTTAGGTAGCTGTGGTGAAATTTATAAAAAGTGCTTCGGTTAATGAAGGTTATGGTTAAAACATCTGTTGAAGGACTGACAGAGTGAAGAAGAAACTATGTCAATGGTTCAGCCACAGTAGTCTAAGAGATTTGTTACCACACAAGGAAGGGAGAAAGAGAGGCCTACATTCAATTTTTTTAATTCAATGTTCAAGACCCTCATCACAGAGGTGTCAATAGCCCCTTTTACATTGTCTGCTCAAGATGAAATATCAAGCTGTTATTCCGCCTCAACGCTCTTAATAAAATGTATGATTGAGGAATGTGGGGACAGAGTTGTCTCGCCTTTAAGCCGGCAGCAGAGGTAGTAACAGCGCCAAATCTGTGTAAAAGAGACATCCAGCAGGACAGGATCACGAATGGAGGGTACCCAGTGGCTCACCTGGGAATGTACAAAAGGCGGTGTCATTGCTGCTGCAGCCACAGATTCGACTCCAACCTGCAGCCCATTGCTGCATATCATCCCCTCTCTCTCCCCCTTTCATGCTGAAGCTATCCTATCAAAATAAAGGCAAAAAAGCCCCCCCCCAAAATGGATCACAGACAGGATGAGTATGACATTTTGACAATGTGCGATGTGACCCTCCTCTGGGGGCTTTAAAAAACAGCTGACAGCAGTTAGCAGCTAGCTCAAACATGAAGAACAGCGGCTGAAAAATGTCCACAAATTGGGAAAACAATGAGGCAGACGGTGTGATCAGCCGCCATATAAAATGGACATTAAATAAATGCTACTGCTATGTTAGTGCCATTGTTATTGTTGAGAAGGCGCTGCTGGCGTGTACCTTATGTCACACTGGAAGCTGACGTGTGTGGTGTCGTGTTACATGGCACACCTGTCATGGCTTTTTTCCACAATGGCAGTATACTGTCTAAAATCACACACAGGAGCTGTATGATGCCACCATTATTTCTTTCAGTGTAAAAATGCAGTGTAAAGAAGGGACTTTGTAGTGGTCTACTGGTAGTGTAGTGCGATCTCTGTTTATTTGTGTAGCCAAATATCACATACAATTTCTCAAAAAAAAAAAAAAAATCCTAGCAGCGAAGAAGTTGCAGCTGACAGCAGAAGCCAGCCACAGGCCAGCAGAGCAAACACCAAAACACAGCTACTACACTCCAGGACAGTGCTGAGCTTCAGGAGGAGGTGAGCAAATGTTAACAGAGGTGATGAATATCTGTGGCTGGTTAATGCTGTACAGAGGCAACCCATAAACCTCCTATTTATGAGTTTCTTTAGAACTACGACCAAGTTCAGCGTTGTTTGATAGTGAACTGTCTCTCTATTTCGCTGAGGTACCCACCTGTGAGGCAGCAGAACATGCTGCTGGTGTCCTTGATGCTCTTTTTCTCCCAGTGGGTGCTGAGGGCAACCAAGGGGGCATGCAAACAGGTCATCCTGCTCAGCTCAGGGTGGGGTCGTCCCGCGCCGTGCCAAACTGTACGGCCGCATCAAACGTCTCCTCTGTGATTACCGTCTCTGACACATGGACATAGTAGGCCAGCTGCTCTGCCACCTGTCCATGTAAAAGAGTGAAGCAGAGGAGAAATGAATCAGAGCGCTGAAGAGAGGCAGAGATATAAAAGGGAACATGGGGATAAAAGGAAGGGGGTGAAAGAATTAAAGACAAGACAGAATGGGCAGCGGAAAAATGGCAAGATGAGAAATTGGAAACGAGGAAAAGGAAAGAAATGGAAATGAGTGCTGAGAGAGAGAGAGAGAGAGAGGGAGAGAGAGAGCACAAGTGAAATGAAAGAGTGGAGTCGAAAAGGGAGACAGGGGAAAGACAAAGAGCAAAATCATAATGGGGATGCAAAATTTCCAAAAGGCTCAATACATGCAGAGACACCCTGAAATACATAATTAAATTATGGCATTCAGTGATTCTCTTTTGTGATCTCTCGAAAGCAGGAAACCACTGCGGCCATGAAATGGGAGATATTTTTATTAATTCCTGTGGGTCCCTTCAGTTGCAGCTCACTTGGTATTCAGGGACATCATTACCAAAATCTACAAAAGCTCTTATCAGTTATAATACTGCATAGCACTGCGCCTGAGTGTGTAGGGGTGTGTGTGTGTGTCTTTGACAAGGCTTGGCAGCAATCTCTGCTTCACATCTTTTGGCTTCTGAGGAGAATGGGCAGTCCAGCTTTTTCTACAGTGTTTTTGACATTTCCATTAGTCGGGATGAAAGCTAAACAGGTATCAGACAAGCTGGACAAGGCTGCATAAAGACTCTGTACAAAGGCATTGGAACACCTCTCTCTGACGGGTACACGCAGGTACACACATATGAAACTACGTGGCCAATTAAAAAAGCACGGCTAAACACCGTTTCGGCCGTTGCTACTTTCAGCCACTATTTCCTCTATCAAAACGTGTTAGGTACTTGAACCTGCTCATAGGAATTAAGCAGCCTCCCCCCCCTGGGATTTTCAATGTCAGAACATTCATTATAGGGCTCAATGGGGCACAACTCTTTCATTAAGGGCTCCATAACACATGTCTCACAGGGGTTCAGTCGTTATCTGTCGGTGCAGCACTCCACTGCAGCTGCATTTGGCTGGGGAGGGGGCGTCGGCTATACCTGTGAGGGCACGGAGGACTCCGCCCGCTGCCATGGGTGTGATGCTGGTGTCCTTGGTGGAATTATACAGCTTTCTTTATCTCCCCAACATACAAAAGTCCTTGGTTACACCAGGATGGATCCAAGGGACTGATAAAACTTCTGCAGGATGGTGGGTCCAAGGACGAGAGGGGGGAAAAGGTGGTTATTAAGTGTGATAATGTCACCATGCAACAGTGCACACCCAAGAGAAATGGCAGGAAAAGTTTGTGCAATTACACCCAATGACCTGTATCCCCCAATTATAACAGTGTATATCATAATTGGAGAGGGCTGTGTTCTAACTCCACGAAGACCCCCACCCTACCCACCCCAGCTGGTCCCATTCCTCACCAGATATTTAAACATACAAGCAGGTGGTGCCTGAGCTACCTCCGATATTAGCTAAATGATATCACTATGCAGATTACACATGGAGCTGTCTTGTTGAATAATGCTAACAGGCAGCTACGGCAAAATGTGCACGTGCCTGTGCGTGATTGTAGATGTGGTTGTGTGTGTGTGTCATCACTGCCCGCACTCGGATGCTGTTATTTTCAAGGGGAAGGTGCATGAACGCAAATACATGCACAAAATCATACATAAACACCATATGTAAATGCCAGCGGTGTGTTCCCTGCCAGAGAGTTGTAATTAAATCTATTAATTCAATTGATGAGAGGACAGTGACTGTGCAGCATCACTGAGCTCGCACACCAGCAGCAATCACAACCCGTTCTCTATAGTCCCCTTTTTCTCATGCTTTTTAATGCATGGAAATTTGTTTTCACAATTGAAAGAGAAAAAAAAAACAACATTGATTAACACTACAAAGAGAAAAATACCCGTAACTAACGAAGGCATGTGAGATGAAATTAGAGCAAAATAACAGATAAACAGTTAAAAGAAAAAACATTAACTGGGACTGGTGCACTCTGGATGCTGAATAGTAATAATGTAATTCTGTTTAAAGGGAACCAAGTAAACACAGTTGAAACAGAAACCTAATTATTTGACCATGTATACACCTCAACGAGTGTGTTCAAAGTGCTTTAAGTGAGCACAATTACGGAGCAAACACTCAGTAACAATATTGTCATTAACAGCTGTGTAGTGTGAGGAGGGAGAGATGACTTGTGGCTATGTGCAAAATACAGTTTATTGTAACATTTATTTTGGTATTTGCAGCTGAAATTAAACTAATGTGATGCATTATTAAACTCCTTTCAACAATACTACGGTGGAGCTTTTATTTGGATGTAGTCTATTCAAATTAACTACTAAACCACAACATTATATAAATAAAGCAATGTTTCAAGATTATTGTTATATGTCATGTTAAAGTATATTGGTTAACCCTAATTGTAGCATAATTTTATGTTTACTAATTTAAGCTAAATTTCCACTGAAAGTAAACATAACTGTGTTAATCTTTCTTTAGAGGTGTGGAGTGTAAGCATTACATAAACTGATTTTCAGAGCAGGCTGTTTGCATATAAATGCTTCATCCAACTCTCTGCCTTGACAAGATAACCTGCTGCTACGCTGAAACAAAGCCAGAGCTACAAAATGAATCTTTAACGCAGGAGTTTAAACTGAGAGTCAAGATTCAACACATATGTAGGCAACAAGCTGACATATTTACTATTAGGACTGTGCAAAAAAGTTTTTAGTCCCTGAAGCTATGAAGAGTAGACTTGAGAATCAATTAGAATAAAAAAACAGAGTTGTCTTGGAAAGCAGGAATGATTTTAAAGGAATGCGGGCATATGTTCTGGTTCAGCAGTGGTATAATCACTATAGGAAAAAAAAAAAGAAAAAAACTCAGCGGGTTCTGTAAGCTTAAATAAACATCTGGTGGCTCACAAAATCCAAATAGCATTCACTGTTTATGGAGCACTTCTGAGACAGTCTGGGTGACACAGCAGGCGAGTCCTGGAAGAAGTTTTTTGGCTTAGAATGAGAGTTGTTCATGTTCACAAACATTGATTGGACTGTATGGGACGCAAGAATAATATATGTCTTGAATTGAGTGGTATTCCAGTTTAATGTTTGTCTGCAATGTAGTTTCAACCCTGCAGAGTGCCACTGTTGGTGGTTGGGAGAACCTGATCATCAATTCTTCATTGCTGACAAGGTTTCCATTAACCAGTTTGAATACTTTACCAGGTTACTGGTGCACAGTGTGGCTTTTTAACTCCACTAAAGCCGTTCTACTGCATTCATAATCAGTTTCCCTGTAGCTTACAGTATGTGAGCACAGATACACAGACAAATAGTACTTTATATCCACTGACTGACGTGTGCACAAGGCCTTTTAACAGATCTTTGGAATGCACTGATATACTGAAGGACACCAATTTTCAAGATTATATCTGGTTCATATTGTAACTGTCTTTCTTTTTTTGATATTTTGAGCAACGCTAATACTTTTGACAGTAGGAGTCTGGAGTTAAGAGTTGGCTTAATTGTGCTGAGATTTACCATTGTATAAATGAAAAGTCACCATTTCCTCCCCCCCAGAGGTAATCACATAATCACAAAATTAGGCATTTTGGTGGAGAACGATAAAGGATAACTGTGTGTCGCTTTGTCATTTTAAAGATTTGCTGGACACCACATGAAAAAGAAATATTCAAGGCATCAAGCTGTGAGAAAGTGCAAAAGCCCTGGATTTACATTCTGTGCACACCATCACACTTAAATTAATTTGCAATGCATTAAGAGCTTTTGCATGTATGCATATAATTTTAATATGTGTTATCCTCTAAATTGTGTCACACGCTTTTAATTAATAATTGATTGCATTAAATAATTGACAAATATTTAATGCAAAAAACTGTAAATGAAACCTAACATTTGCATGGTTCCCTTCAAAACTCAAGAAAATATTTTCAAAATGACTGAGAGAGTTATGTTTATCCACAAATAATCACTTCCTCTACAAAATGTGTTTGTATACACGGAGTATGGTTATGTTCCTGTGTGCAGCCATCATCACTTTTTACCTTCAGTTTGGGCCTCCTGCACTCAACATGAGAGACTTGGGGCCATCAGAAAGGTTGTAGCTCCTTGTCTTCTCCAATCCTCCTGAGTCAGTTTCAAAATAGAAAGGAGAGGAAAGGTCAAAGATCTGAAACAAAGAGAGTAAGGAGTGGCCTTGTCTAACTTCAAAGTCTTCACTGCTGCAGCTTTGTCTTTTTCTAAGTAAATCTGAATTGATTCGTATCATAATAGCTTCTATAGTTTTATCAAGATCTTGGCAAATATGCATGCACCTGAGCTCATGACAAACGCACAACTCCCATCTTCCATACCAACTCCTAATCCTGGGATTGACAGTTGGGGCCTGTGGGGGGAGCACGATGAATAATTTGTGGGCAGAAAGAGCTGCAGGCAGCCGGAAAATTCGGAGACAAAAGTAATAAAATGGTGAAGTCAACAGCTTCATGAACTATTTATCTTTCTGGGACCGATATGTCCTCCTTCAGTCTCTTTCTGTACTGTTCCACTCCAGCCACCTCACTTGTCAAAGCCCACAGCAGTCCAGGCTTTATTGAAACTTTGATTCAGTTTCCCAAGTTGTCACTTTCTAAGGACTGTGTGCAATAAAGGAGACAGGTTATTGGGGAGAAGAACAGAGAAAGGGACTAATGAAAAAAGAAACCTTTACTGGAAAGAAAAAAAAGCTAAGAAGCCCACACTACACAAGGTGATCTGATGTTGGAGGAAGCACAAAAGTTGACAATGATCAATAACATTAATATGGGCTGCTGCAGACAGTCTGCTTCAGGCAGATTAACTAACTGCTGCTGAGAAAGACAACAGACAACAGTGACAGAGTAAAGCTATTGTGTGATATTTAGCCTTCAAAAGTTTTTCATTTGTTTGTGGTTAATCCCACCAATCAATTATGAGTTTGAAGTTGCATGCAACAATACAAAATCATGTAATTCAAACAGTTCATATTTTGGCAAATGGAAAACGTTGATTTACAGGTGCATATTCCTTCTGGAAAGCTCTGAAAAAACTGTTGACTTTTAGTTATAACCTTGCCAGTGACGTAAGCAGAGTCTGTATTGATATTACACAAACCTACAACCAACAAGAGCTAAAACTAGAGACTACTCCCATGTCATCATACACATAGGACTATTGTTAACCTTTATTGACATTGTTCAATTCAAGTATGTAACATAAGGTATATGTTTGAAAATAGATAAATTGGAAATTATAGGACAAATGTAATGTCTATTACCTGGAGTGGTGCGAAACCTGAATGTGATGGAAAGCCAGGAAAAAGCACACATGAAAAAAACTTGATTAACAGCAATGACTCAGTTCCATTAAATGTCCCAGTGTGTATGTCTGTGAGCCAGCATGATAAATACTAAGGCCCTGGAACAAGCCCACTTAACATTTAATGGCATGCACTAATCATGGTAACAATTACACCTGAGCTTTTCCTGCTATAACATGCCAAAATGACTGCTATCAAAGAGATGGTGCTGTTCATTTTCATAGTTTACAGGGACGCACTAATGTCATTAGATAATGTGCCTGCTTTTCCTGCAGTGACATGGGCACACATACTGGCATTAAGTTAAAGAAATACTAACATATTATCATATATTTTTCATTTACTTAAACTTAATTAAGAATAAGCCACTATTTAATTTGAATTTTAAAAACGTTTTGTCTTTTCAGTTTTTGTGACTGTGTTAAAACACTCAATATTAACTTACCTCCCACAATAATAGTAGCATTACACAGAGAAACATGCAGTTGTAATGTTCCCTTACACACATAGCGTTACTGGGTAGATAATAACTTATCCCTGCATGTAGCGTGTTATCATTGTTTTTGAATATTCATTTATTAAAACATTCATTTTACTGCTTTATCTCATACAGGACGACAACTAAAAAAAATAGCTTTAAACAGTAGAAGTTAGCCACGTTAGCAAACACTTTGCTAATGTTAGCTAAGGTTAGCATACAGACATGACGCAGCAAAAAATGGTTATACAGTCTCATCTTTTATTGCTCCACTGCGACCGCTTTATGGGTCAATTACGACTATTCGTGTCAACTAATGTTATCAATATTTATTTCTTTTATTTATGCGCCCAAAACAAAGTTTTCACCTGAGGCTAATGACGTTAGCTTTGTGAGGACTGTCTACATTAGTGATCCGGATGTGTAGCCGCGCACTGAGCTTTCAGCGTCATAACATCGCAAACCATTGTTATCTGTGTAAACTGCGTGTTTCCACTTGTCGTGATCATAAATACTAATATAAAACAATATGACAAACTCACCTGAGCATTGTTTAACTTCTCAGCGATCGAATATATCGAATATAAATCTCTGTTGGGCAACTGTAACATGAAGAAACCAAACAAATCTCACCAGAGTGCAGCAGGTAGCAATGTCATTAATTAAGAAAATGTTTCCATTTTGGCGCCATCCACTGGTGAATCACAGACTAACACCAGTCCATTCTGGGTTGTTAAATCATGTCAACAAATTAAAATGCATGTTCTCAGAAATCTTAGATACATGGTATAATCAAATGAAATTTTCAAGAATAAGTCGTCATGTTGGATCCACTTTAAGCTTAAAATTCAAGTGCAAGGAGTACATTTACTCCTGGAGGTTGGTGGTTCAAACCCTGGACCCCAAGCTTCCAGTGGGCAAACTGGTGCCTTGTCAATCTCCCACAAGCATATTCTCCTTAAAAATTGCAATAAAATTATAGTCTCATAGGAGCATTAACGGGCCTACATCTACAAGAGTGTTCTCCTATATTGCAAAAACAGAAGTATTTTGTAACTTGAAGAAATTACATAACATTACCTGACCTGAGTAGTGACCCCCTCATTTTTTTCCCCTTGCAACAAAGGGATTTACCATTTTCTTAGACTATCAGACTGTGCCGCACCCTGGCATATTTTCAATTCAGTTTTAACAGACATCGTTCTTGTATAACTGTCTCACTCAGCATCAGTTGCGTTTTCAGCACAATATCTCATTTTTCTTCGTCTCTGAGGGCTCTTAATACTTTAATAAATATTTGCTTCATTACACTAATTCATACAAAATTAACTAGGTTTGTTTTAATTAACTAGACTTTCCCTGAGTCATCAACAGTAGCAAGAAATCATGTCCCAGCTTTTCAAAAGAGCCTAATGGGAACTATTGCTAAAGCTATGTAAACACTTGTTAGGTTCATTTATGTCTGAAGGCCATTTGTTATCTAAATAGCTGAGAAAGTGCAACTTCATTATAATCTTATCTCCCATTCTCATTGCGATTTAATATCCACATCTGAAAATTTTCTGAAGCAGTTGGCAATGTGTGTCCCTGCAGTCGAACACCAGTATGAAACATCGCTGTTTTCCGTGTATCATATGTCTCTTATTTTTGACCTATCTCAAGCTTTTAACATGAGCAAAGGCGAAAATGGAGGGGGCCCTGTAGCAATACTATCAGCAAGTTGACCCCCAGTTGAGCACAGCCACTTCTGTGATTTCCTCTAAAGGGTAAGTACTGTACTGTAACTGGGATGACTCTGCTCTGAGTGCTCTTTCACAGTCTCACCTTCTTTTCTGCCACTTGGATTGTCCAAGAGTTGAACCCATCAGACAAGGCAGCGGGAAAAGACGGGGGAGTTCACGGTCCCACTTTTATCATGTTTTATTTAAAATCAGATATTAAACATTAAATTCTCTTCAAAGCTTTTTTTTCATGTGGGAGAGTGAAGAGAAGCTTTACCATTGGTGATAGTATCCAGTCATCACAGAGAGTTAGTAATGCGGTTTCACCTCAATTACCTGTCCAAAACATTGCTGCTTGCTGTCGGCAAAGAGAGCTCCCGGACATAGTGTGTGCTGAGGAGAGACAAACACACAGTCAACAAATATGAAAAAGGCTGTCTCACAAGGCACTTTGAATTCATGTTGTCACAATACCAGAATTTTAAACTTTGATAGCTGTATTAAAAACAATGCTCAGTGCCTCTTTCCTTATCGTGGCAACAAGAAAACTAGAGTTACGACTCCGCAGTTGCATGCCTATGTGAATCAATCAAGTTGCAGTGAACATCCATGTCTGTGAAGACTCATACGAAGCCATGACAGCAGACAATTCTTTAAATATGGATGTTGATGCAAAAAAGTTATATATTCTAAGACGTGGATGCTAAACACATATTAAACACAGCTGCATAGAAAATCTATTCGATCAGCACAATTTTAAAGTGGACAACCCAAAAATAGTGTCCCCAATTCAGTATCTGAAAAAAAAAAGTCTTCATTTCTATTCCTGACTTGTGGCATTAAATACCAGAACAGCGTTTTTGCAAAACATTATGATGTCATGGTGACGGCGACCTTAAATCCTTAGGGATTGTTCGGCACATTTTATGTGCTTTTCATTCTTAATTTTGTTTGGTAATTTTTTTTTTGTTGGTAATTTGTTTCTGTGTTCATGCATATGGCATCAAATTTGTCAAGATTGTGGATTTTTGTTTAATCTCAGAATTTCTTGCAAAGCTCCTCCATTTAGTTTAAGATACACTGTGTGAACACAATTCTTACATTCATACTGTTAAGTGCAAAACAATCAGGCTCTGAGAATTATAATAAAAAAAAAACAACTACTTTGCATGTAGTATTTTGAAATAATCAATTTTTGCATTTGTTTTCAATCTCAAAACATAATGGCATCATGACAAAAACCTAGCATTTAAAGGGTTAAAATTCAGAAAATTAATGAATATTTGATATTTATGATAAGAAATGATGTGGGTAAAAAAAAAATCTTAATGAAAGTAGAAAATAATATTAATGCATACTTTTCTTTATAGCTTGACTCTGAAAGGCACATTTTGTGTACAGAGCGACACGAGTGTAATATTAAAGCAAGCCCTAAAGCTTAACCTTTCAGATATAAAATGTCATAACTTCATTTTTTCCATCCTATTATACACCTCAACCCAAAAATGTGATACCTCTGTCCAGTGTGGAGGCATAAAATAATGATTCAATACCATGGCAAAAAGACAAAAAGTACTAGGCATATAAAAAAATAGTTACTATTTTTTTTTTCTTTTCTTTAAATAAACAACCTGCAAACAATGCTGGTACAGAGAAAGTCACCGAGCACATACCAAAACTTTTGTAATACTTCAAAACTTTTGTATACTTTCGCCTTGGGTTGAAAATCTGATTGTAGATCTTTTTTTTTTGAAAGCTTCTTTACTTTTGATACTATCTAATGTATAATTAATGGAAAGTTTATCGCTTTAAACAAGCGGTACCTCAGAAGTACAGATACTTTTGACAATCTAACTTGGAATACTGTATTCATTTTGAAATATATAAAAAGCATCGTGGCATGGGGAATTTCACGGCTGCTCCCTTTGAAAATACATTTAATTACTATTTTTAAGGATAATTATATTCTAAAACCTATACAGTCTCGCACAAATCACTTTGGTAGGGGAATTATTTGTGTTAATTGGTTGGAAATTTCCTCCTAAAAGCTGTCATCTAGAGACAAATCATTTCCTATTGTGCAAATATTGGCTCAGTATCATAATTTAAATGGAAATAAGCATAAGCATATGTAAACTGGCCAATTAAGAAATCAAATCAATTGGCCTGTGTGCATTTCAAGGCTTACCTCGCAGCTTTGAAGCACTTTGCTGGTGACAGTAGACACTGAAAAAAAGGGTCCTTATGCAGTTTCCATCATACAGCTGTGCGTTGAGAAGCCCTTGAAAAGAAGAAAATGATTAAGTATTAAAATCATCAATCTTTCATGAGTGGAAAAATGGTAAAACATAAACATTTGTACCAAAAGACAGGATATAGAGCCCACACATATTTATTTTATTGCAAAGTCCCTTAAAAAACATATTATTACACTGGTATATTAAAACTAACTTCAAAGTAGGGGATACAGTGCATGTAGCTGTTCTATGGATTGCTGAGAAATGCTTTCCTTACCTTTCCTTGTGAGCGGATGTAGACATGCATGTGTTCGTCAGTGTTGTGAAGTGAATAAAATGTGAAGGTGAGTCAGCGGGGAGCTGGTGTTGGAATGAGCAGGATTGAT
The DNA here is from genome assembly GCF_008729295.1 of Plectropomus leopardus. Classification (NCBI taxonomy): domain Eukaryota; kingdom Metazoa; phylum Chordata; class Actinopteri; order Perciformes; family Serranidae; genus Plectropomus; species Plectropomus leopardus. Next base: position 6,824,638 of record NC_056485.1, on the reverse strand, counting down.
GTGCTCACAGCGGACGGCCTCGGATCCATCATTGGCTTGTCTAAACCGGGCTCCCGGGTTTATTCAGTGTGGAGTATACCTGCAGTATGGTGCCCTTTACAAGTCTCTGCTGCACAGGAGGCCACTGCAGAGGTCATTGTGGTCGCTTTATTCACACATGAATGCACACGCGAACAGTACACGAACACGAACACACACACACACACACACACACACACACAGACGTGCACGACACCTACTGTTGCTGAGCAGACCTGTGCAGAGGGCTAAATTAGGAACAAAGCTGTAATAGCCAAGTGTTACTGGAACAGAGTCGTTGAATGCTGTGCATCAGACGCACCAGCTGTGCGTCTAGACGTCATTACTTAGCCCTGTAACAGAACAGATGTGGCACACACTTTCACTTTGAAGAAAATAAACATTTTCTGGTACCAGATTTTGACAGCATCAAGCAAAAAAGGTCATACTGTACACAGTGAGTGTTTGTGTGAATAGACACTTCTATTATAACGCAAAAGCAGCCTATGTAGTTGGACAGAAATGTACTGTAATGTAGCATTTTTGATCAGATACACACCTTTTTGTGTGTTTGGGGAGTTTTGTTGACAGAGTTGTTGCCTCACTTTCTAGGAACTGCCAGCCTGTCCTGTGTTGCCCCTTAAAAATTCAATAACTGATGCTGGTTCAGGGCTTTAAATCTGCTTCCATACACCCTTGAGGCTCAATGTCAGCCAATTCGGTTCAGGGTGGAAGTAAAAAAAAATAAAATAAAAGTAAAAAATAGCCTCCTGTCTTGGTTTGTATCAGTGCTGTTGAGACAGATGGAGCTGTGGCAGTCTATGTAAATTACATATTGATTAAACATGTTTTGATGATTGATTGGTTTGTATCAAATAGAAATATTTATTTAAAAAAAAAACCCACCATATGAAATATCAAACAATCACTTTTGCTTCTATAGTTCACTCACATATCAAATCAATCCCCTCAGGTGCTTTAAAAAAACAAATATACAAATGGAAATCCATACCCCTTTGAACTGCTGTAATCACCCTAAATATTAAGTTGTTACATTTAAGTCGAGCGATGTCAGTCATGTTTGGTTCCAGCGGCATAACGGTGTCATTGATCCCTGATGGTATTAAGAGATTAAAAGGTTCCCCCGTCCTCTCCGTGTTGTTGACAAGCGTTGTGACTCATTACGGCCATTAGCATTAAGCTGGCTCATCAATAAGCACTTGGACGATCCATCAGTCTTCCTCTGATGTAGCCCAGGGGACTCCGCCATAGGTCCCCGCCAGCACCGAGCGCAGCCGCGTGGGCACCCTTGATCTGTCGGTCAACCGTGCACATACACACACACTCATCTGCCATTGTGTCTGCCTGACAGGGAGGATTCAAGTGTCACTGCGAGCTTCTATTTGTTAAGTTCTTTGTTGATGCTGCTGTAAGTGTTGGGTGAGTGCAACCACTTCTGCATGTCAGCATCTTTGTGTTTGTCAGTGCATTCTTGTCATTTTGTTTTGTGTCGACTTGATCACTGAGGCCTTGTATGTATGTGTGTGTGTGTGTGTGTGTGCACGCGCGTGTGTGCGCGGGAGAGACAATGCAGCAAGTCTTTCCAAGTTTTTGTGCTGTATCTGTCAACTTTAGTAATGTCTTGTACTGTATTTTTATGTATGCCATGTAGGTGTCTGTATGTGTGTGTGTGTGTAACTGTCGGGTATGGCAGTGTCAGTGTCAGTCAGTGCCAGACTATGCAGTGTCAATGTATGACAGCCAGCCGTAGTCTGATGTGATAGTGTGCCACAGTGAATGACAATGTCTCGACTTAGAAACCAGTGTTGTCTTTGAGAGCAAGAGTGTAAGAAACAGAGCCAAAATAGACAAGAGAAGGGATAGATGTTGATGGGTATTACAGCTCATCGTGAATGGATTCTCCTTCTGCGTGGTCCAGAGCTCCCATCATCAGCAGGGCGCCGGTAGCGTTGTCTCTAACAAAAATGATAAAGGGGTGATCAGCATAAAACAGCTTGGGCTTTTCTATGTTCTCCTCCTCCAGATCTGCGGCTCCTTTCCCAGCTTGAGCAGCCAGCTCAAGGGAAGCCCAGTGCAAGACCCCACCCAGGTGGAGTTTCCCCTTGCCCTTGTCGGACACCCCGGAGAAATCGGCAGCCTTCTGGTCCCAAGCGTCAGTCAAGCCCAGAGCAGACAACTGTTTCTGGAATGAAAAAAAAAAAAAACAAAGGGATGGAATTTATGCGCTGCCTTGAATTCCCCCAAAGCTTTGAGGCCACACTATATAGAGACGTCCTGCAAGCGAACAAGCAGCTGCCAGGACACTGATCAATTATGCACGCAAGGAGACCAAACAACGAGTGGGAGGGAAAGCACATTTTAAAATTTCATGATGCTGTGACCCTCAGAAGTAGGAGAAACACACTGCCCTTCCTGAAACTCGCCACACCATTATCGTAAACATACCCTGCAGAAAGCAGTCAATCAGTAACTTTTTTTTAAAGGAGTTTGGGACCATCATGTTTATTTACTTTCTATCCCCCAAAAATTCGAGACGGGAAGGAGGCTGACAGTTGCCCTTGTTGTGAGCTGGCAGAACAAAGTGGGCGACAGGCAGAGAGGAGACGGAAGGAGGAAGCAGAGGATGAATAATTTAAGAGTGATGCCCCGTGACCTCAGCACCTCCTTTGTTTTGGCTCTGATATGAATTCCACAGAAAGTCGTCGTCATGACAGGTAGTTTATCCTCCCATGGCAGAGGGCCACTCACAGTGACAGGCTTCTCCAGGGGCCAGATGAGAGCATGTGTGGGTGTGAGCGTGCGGACTTGTGTGTGGATGTGCGTGGAGGCCACGGCTGGAAGGAAAGTTGCAGAGGGAGACGAGTGGGTAAAGATCATGTTTTCTAGCATTGTTTAAGCTTTTGCTGATCAAACTCTTTATTGGAAATACTGGCAGACGAAAACAGTAAATTATTTAGAGCAGAGATTCCCAACTGGTCCAGCTGCTGGGTCCAGATTTCTACTTTGTCAGTAGTTCAAGGTCCGCACAAAAGAAAATTACCACATATTCAATTTTATTTGACAAAATGGAAATAACATGAAGGCCTAACACAGAATGAAATAAAACATATTACTAGAATAAAGTGCTATTAGTTTAAACCATGTTTTTTTTTTAAGGATTTTTGTTTTTTAGAATATTTTTTTTTTTTTTACAATGGGTTTTTTAAAATGATTTTCTTTTTTTTGTGATTTTCTTTTTCTATAAAAATGTTTTGTTTTTGGGTGATTTTTAAATAAAACCTGTGGGTCTGCCAAAATAAAAATCGCCAAAATGTCACTATTTTCACAGCCAGAAACTGTAAAAAAAATTTTTTTAAAAAACTGTAGCTTTGGGGAGGGTAAAAAAAACAAACAAACCATAACAAACAAACAGCCAACCCCTTCCCTTGCGCCTATTGTCATTTTTGGAAAAAAAAGCCACATAATACAAAAACAGGGTACAAAATAGTAACTGTTCTCAAAAAAAACCCCAAAAAAAACACACCTCTCACTCTACAGCACGAAATCACATTTCAAAATAAAAGCTCTGTGCTGTAAATTCATTGTACTTCAACAAAAAGTGCTTTTTTTTTACAAGCATGGTCATGAGTCACTTGTGAACTATTTAGAATGGGTGTGCGACCCACCTTTGGACCATGCCCCACCAGTTGGGAACCACCGTTTTAGTGGAGTTGTCAGAGTTAATGTAAATGCTTTGTGGGTGCTGCCTCGCTGACTTTGGCCCTCTCTGCAAAACCACATCATTATAGCTCTGGATAATACTGCTCACCACGTGCTAATGGACAATCGTAATGACCCATGTCTGCTTTAGTACTTAAAAGTTCAGACGCGCACACGAGAGGAAGTCCAACTGGATCATGTCGGCTTAAGCCTAAACATGAAATAAGCACATGTATATACGCTTGTAGGCATCTGTCAATCCCATTCAAGTGTTTTCATGCAAAGCTCCCTCTCCACAGACACACACACCTCCTGCTCTAATGCACTTCTATTGTCCTCATCCATTATTCCTCCACTCCTTCCTCTCTTCCTCCACTCGCTACCACTACATCACTGTCTTCCTCTGCTGCTCTGCCACTTGGCTGGCATCCCCATCCCTCATCTGCCCCGCCTGCCTCTATTTTATCCCACTCTGTCTCTCTCTGCCTCTGCTCCTAGCTCAGTCTTTTTTCCTGCGGCCTCATCCTTCTCTTTCTCTGACAGGGCCCCGGCTCAGCCCACGGTACACATCGCTCTCTCAACTTCTCCATCTCCGTCTGCAATCATCTCCAGGTTTTTCTGCTCCTTATCTAACGAGGAAACAGACTTAAGCCGGTGGATTCCCAAGATTGCTGAAGACAAATGTGTGCGTGAGGAAAAAGGCTTCTGTGTCACCCACGTAAACCCTTCCCCGTTTTCTTCACCACAATTCCATGAGGACCCAGCTCGCTTGGCCTACAGTCGTGCAGGTGCCACTATGAAGCATATAAATAGTACAAACCAACCCCACGACTCCCTCTCTGACTCTCTTGCTCTGCACGTCAAGGCAAAAGCACTCGGTTAATTTTTTTTTAAGCTGTAACGCGTTTAAAAATTAAGGCACCCCGTGGCGCTGCGCTGGGAAACAGACCAGGGGTGTCAGAGGAGCCTGTGGAGGCCTCGTGCACCACCGAGGTGTGGCACTGCATTATATGGGGAGAAAAAAACCTCTGGGAGGTGCTCTTTGGCTGCCCTTTCTCTCTGAAGCACCACATGAATCTTAGATGGAACAGCATTGGGCCGACTGCTGATGCCTTGCACACAGCATCAACGAGCTATTTGTCTGCGAGTGAGAGCCACAGGCATTGTCAGCTGGTGGTTTCCTCTGTGTGTGTGTGTGTGTGTGTGTGTGTGTGTGTGTGTGTGTGTTAGGCTTACTCGGCCTACAGCGGTGCAGTCTAACCGGGCCTGAGGTAGCATGGCATCAACCCTCAGGCGTGCAGCACTCAGCTTCACATTATTTCAGCTTGATGGTTGAGCCCACTAAGTAGCTTGTTGGGTGTACCTGTGGGGGTTTTAAGGGGATAGGTTGTGGCAGCCGGGACATGTTACAACTCTATCGGTGAGGAGACACTGCAGCTGATGGTATAAGACAGAGCACGCATAATATTGACAATGGGGGTAAAAAAAGACAGATGAGAAGAAAGCAGAGATCAAAAAGGTAGACTATTGCTTAACACTGCTCCTTTTATATTAGCTGCTGCTCACAAACTATAGGACTCAAGCTGGGAAAAGAGCTTAAAATGATCAAAAACTCAGAAAGACTACACACCACACATAACAACTACTTCCACTATCGTCAGGTATTTTCAATTTTTTATATTATTTTCAGCTGTCAAATAGGAAGACGTGCCAAGCAACTTAGTAAAGAGAACAACAGTTAGGTAACGGCCAACATCCAATGAAAAGTCTTGTATAGTTGTGCATTGAACTGAATGCACTTACGTGACTACTTTGATATTGATTATATTCTGGATTTATTATTTGCTCGATGAAAAGTCAGAAAGTAGTTTAAAACAAACAAAATATTATGAGTCCTAAAAGATGACGTATTCAGTTGACAATTAGCAATGATGCCAATGCCATAATAATGAAAAAACCTAGAAAATGTTTTCTGCAATGATGTAAAACAGAAAAAAACAAGAAAAATTCTAACAAATAAGGAGGTGGAACTAAAATCTATATGCTATTTTTGATTAAAAAAGTTCTGAAGGGGAGACACCACAGATGAACAGGGTAAAATCTTTTAAATTATTGATATCACCATTAAACTTTTCTGGTTAATTGCTTGCCAAAGACAATTGTTGGGTATACAACAAGATTTCTGAAAATGAATGTTTACATATGTAAACAAGGCATTATCTCATTAAATATGTGGTAATTTGTACACATTTCCAGCACAAAAACACAAAAAGAGTCAAAGGTTTTTACAGAGGGAATTTTCTGTCTCTCTTTTTATTACTCCATAAATCAGGAAACACCGTCTTTAAAATAAAAATCAATTTTCAACATGTTTTTACATATAAGGCTATGAATAATATGTGATTAAAACCCTCTGTAAAAACTTTAAGAGTATAGAGAGAAACAAAAGTGGAAAGTTTATTATATGTAAGTGCCGCTGAGGTGGAGATTTATGGTTAAGAGTATGAGAAAAGGGTCATTTTGAGAAAACCTCCTTTAAAAGACTATATTATCAAACATTATTAAGAAAAAAAAAGACACAACCTAAAAAAAATTAACCAACAAATATCACCACCAAACCTCCCCATCTGATTACTTACATTAAGACAATTATTTTTGTATTCCAAGTTTTGCAAAGAGGCATTGTCCAATGATATATTGTCTTTTCGCATACATTTCCAAAACAGAAATCTAAGATAAACACCTAAATGTGTATTTCATACATTTTCTTTCAAGTAGTGTTATGGAGACAAAATAACCCAAAATCCCAAGAGATTTTAATTTTCATTGTAAATGCATATCGATTCCAAATGTTGGTTATCGGTCTCATTAACCATTAATAATCGGTATCAGCCCTCAAAAACAAATATCGGTCGACCCCTACTGAGGACCTTTGTTGCATGTCATCCCCTTCACTCTCCCCTTGTTTCCTGTCTGCCTCTTTCACGTCCAACAAAAGTGAGGATGCCAAGATAAATATATAAATAATTAATAAATCTTGATGCATCGTCTGCATCAGAACGCAAACCAGAAGCTATGATTTAACCTCCTAACATCAACATAAGCTGACCTGACTGAAACAAAATAAATCCAACATGGTCCAAACAACTGTAAAGTCCACATCGTGACTATAAAAAGTCCAAAAATCACAAAAACTAGTGGTAAAACGTCTACTGCTCCTGCACAGTTTACACCTCCTGTTCCCTCAGGCTTCCTAATCACGCCCGCCCAAATGATTCTTTTAAGCTATCGCCACCTTAAACAACCACAGACGTGTTCTGCTTAATTCAATACTGCCCTTAACATTCTGTGTGGGTGGTTTCAAGTATGCAGTATGTGGCACTGGCATCATCACAGCTCCATTTCACGGACACATTTGATGCAGGCTTTAAAAAAAAAATAAATAGAAACCCTTCTCTTTCTATCTGCTCTCTTGAGGCTTCAAAGCCTCTCTATCTCTTTATTGAGTCTCATCAGTGATACCGCTATTGGTATCTTATTTACATGGGCTTTTACCTCTTTTTGCACGGTCAATGCGCTCTCATTCACTCGCTCACACATACCCATGAACTGCTTTTTATTCCACAAGGCTGTTTTACCGCAAATGAAAAAGGACAAAAAAGAAAAGAAAAAAAAGCCTTAGCTTTTAGCGAGATATTTAAGCAATGGCCATGGAACACATCTGATTAATTCATATGATGCAGGGCAGTGGTAGCGGTGTTAAAACAGCTGTCCCTCGACACTGTATACTGCGGAGTGCGCTCTTGTAAATATTTGATGGCCTTTTGACCTCATTAGCCGTGATTGAGTGAGCTCTCCGGTGCACACTCATATGTCTTAGTCACCGACTGGAGATGCGGCTGGAATGGAGCTCGACCATTAGTGTGTGCGTGCGTGTGGCCTGGTCAGCACTGGATCAGAGACGGAGGGAGAGAGCGATGAGGGTGGTTTATCCACTGACCTCTGGGCCAGGCTTGTTAAGAGGGTTCTCCGTCTCCCGACTACAGACTCCGACACAGTCTGCCCTTCACCAGAGGAGAGCGCCACAAATAGGAGGACAGGGAGAAAGAGAAAGGCAGAATCCTGCGGCTATTTATAGTTCTCAGTGACGCTTTCCACCTTGTCCCCGAGCAATCATTGACCCCCCTCGTCCTCCTCCACCTCTTCAGCTCACTTGCCTGCGAATGTCACTTCTATTTAGGTCAGCGGAGCCAACGTGCGGCCGCTGACTGATGGCGTATCACAGTCACATGTGAGACCTACAAAAAGGAATTAGATCTCTGGGAGTGATATGAAAGAGAGGACAGAGGTGAGGGAGGGAATGGGTGCAAATCCATGTTGCGTGACCCAGAGGTGCGTGATTTTGTTTGCTCTCATTTGCCCCGCACTAGTGTTAGGGTTGGCGTACACACACTACGATCTTCTGTTTGTCCAGATGCCGCCCTCTAATCTCATGGCCGTCCCAAGCGCTGACAGACAGAGTGGTAAACAGCATTAACGCGCAGTGATGAGCAATTATTTGCCCGAGCCAATTGGAAAAATGATCGTCAGAGAAGACATGGCAGGCTGTCACTGGCCAGAGGGGTCGGGACGGACAGATGAAATGAGATTGGAGTGGGTCGAGGGTTTGTTCAGAGCTTCATTCCTTTCATAATGATTCCTCGAATGCGCCTCTTTTTTCTTTTCAAACAGAGGCAGACAACTCTTGACGAGTCAGAGAAGCGGAGGCCGAAACATTCAAGTACTTGCCGGTAATTAGGTTATGTAATGAGAGCAAAGTACAGCGAATTTTAGTTGTTTACAAGAGTTGAAAGTTTGTTTTTTTTTTCCTTCTGTCTGGCAAACTCTCTCACGGAGACAAAAGAGGATTTGTGCAACAGTGCAACAGTACGTTTTCTGCTCTTTCCCTGGCAAAGTCGCGGCTGTGTCAAAAAGAGTTGTTTCAAGCTTTAGTTCTAGATTACAGCCTCCTCCCCAGAGTGTCCTGACAATGTTAATGTCAAAAGCTTGTTCTTCAGGGCATTGCTCGTGGAATAACATGGCAGCACAACTCTTCAGAGATGTTTGTTAAACTAGAAGGAGGCCAAAGTGGATTTCATCAGTCAATGATGAGGTTACAACGTACATCCACAGAGGACATGGTAATAGGTTCCAGTCAGTGTACCTTGCCCTAAGGAAATGGATTTTACTGACATGCCCTCTGTATCTGTCAGGTTCAACTAACCTCTCTCTCTCTCTTTCTCTCTCACAATGTCTTTCTTACTCATCCACAACAGTCAAACCTCCAACTCCTGTCTCTCGCTGACTCAAAAAGTGTGTCCAGACTGAACGCAAAGCCAATGGAAACATGCAAATGGATCCAAACTTAAGTGAACTAAGAGGTGGAGACGCATCCATGCAATTTGAAAATGTTTTAACTTAATTTTCAAAAAAGCACTCATCCAGACATTGTGTGACTCCACTTCATAATCGTACAAAATGACAAATAATACAAGGTGAAAATCTGCTTTGCATTCAAACTTAATGTATCTTCAGGTTCGTCTCTTGCTGGTGAGTAATGGTGAGCAACAGAGATGTCTGAAGAAGATTTTAATGGTCCGGCGCTATCTTAAATGCCAATCCTTTCTTTACTGTGTTTTGCTCACCTAAGCCTGATCTACTTTATGACAGCCAGTCTTCACAGTGTGAGCCTTTTTGCTGAACGCACTAACAAATCTGTTAAAAAAATAAAAAATCATCACCCTTGACAGTATAAATGGGAACAAGAAGGTCATATTTTTTGTATTTATTTGAAACAGCTGACATTCTGTGACAAATTTTACTTTATTTTTTAATGATTGTAATGTGAAAAAAGTCAGCGTTGCAGAGTGGGTTCTAACCAATGGAGTCCACCATGATGTACGGTAGATAAGGATGGACAAACCCAACTCTGGCTCTAGATGGGGTCATCTGCCTTTTTGCATCAGCGGCCGTAGTTCTTCTATAGCTGGGCACAAAGAAGTTTCAGCTGGTTGCAATCTGCAACTTTTCCACTAAATGTCACTTAATTCAACGCACTACAATTTAAGTTACTGGATGATAGGGCTGAACAGTGAGGGTGGAAAAAGTTATCACGATTTTTTTTTGACCAATACTGCAATAGAGTATGTTTTTCCTCATCTGTATTACCCCAAACACACAAGCAATATATCCTTCTATTGTATGAGCTACACAACATTGGAAACCATCAATATACACTGCTTTTTTAAGAGGGCCAGGCCTACGTGTTCTGATACAATGAGATGAATTGATGCATGATATGAATCACATTCTCTGTTAAGCTGTTGAATTCTTCAAGCCTTGTAAACATGTAATATAATCATCACAACCTGAATAATATCTGACAAAAGAACAACCACGCAACACAGAACAACAGGCCAGCTGTGGACACTCAAATATGCAAAAGAAATATGAATCTTACTGGCCTCCAGTCAGTTACAGTATTGTAATAAATCGCACAAACTAAAGTGCACACTGACTGTGGCTATACCTCTCGCCTTGTTGTAAACACCTTGTTAAAAGTTCTTGCATCAAGACGCACACAGAGTCTCTTCTCCAACTGCCAGCACCTTGTCTGCTCCCAGCACATCCACAGTGGGAAAGTTCTTTTGCTTTACTACACTCTCTACAGCAAATAATGTAACACATAAATGTGAATGCATTAAAAGCTGTTCTTGTCTATTTTCATACTGTAGCACTGCAAAATAAAAGCTGGCATGTGGCATTTTACGAGTTGCTTTCTTTGTCAATTCTCATCTAGAGGTGTTTCCAGCCTAGTTGTTATTGGGTTTTTTTTTTAGCCGTAGCTTTTGTGACTTGAAAATTGCAGGCTATTACGTTGCGATGTCAGACTGAATGTAATTAATTATTCAGCCCTACTTGTTGATAGACCAAAATTTAACTTGGCTGTTGTCAGGTGTGTGTGCACTCAGCCAAAGATCATTTGTGAGGGAAGAGCGTCTATTGAGTGACGCACTGATGAATCCAAACTTTGAGTTTCTGTAGTTCCGACATGGTGTTAGCACTTGTCTATTCATCAATTTATAGTTTAGAACCAAGACCATCAATATTTGCATGCAGCTCGTAAAAAATCAGGCACACATACAAAAAGCTTGACAGAAACATCCCTAGTGGGTGCATTGTTTGGTAACTGCAAATGAAAGAAGTTAACAGCAGAACTATGCCTGTAACTAATGTCAGTACAATACACTTGAAAAGGAAACTTTCTTTTTGCCATGACCCACATCAGGAGGATATTCTCCAAGGTGTGGAGGCCTGTGTGATTCTAGCAACTTGTCTGTGCCCTTGCCCCTGCTACGGACCCCTTGCCCTGGTCAAATACGTGCTCTTACACTGGCTCGACAACTCTCCAACCTTTCAGTCAGCAGCCCGACACAGCCTCCGGTCTGGCCTGTGTGAACCTTAACAAGCCCCATGCACTCACATTAGCATCAGCGGCCACTAAGCTGCTGCCTGTCTGCCTGGTGCTCCTCCTGGCTTCCTGTCTTCTGACTCAGACCAGCTACCTGCTGACTCTGGGGCCAAGAGGAGCACAGATACAGGCAGACTACCAGCTGGGCGGTGGCATGACCTTTGTGCTCCTGCAAAAGGAAGTCTGTGGGAGGCTTTGGAAGCCCACAGAGGAGCCACAGGTCATGGTCATCCTCGGGCCCCTCTTAGCCTCCTAGCAGCCAGGGTTTGATTCCCTGCTGAAGACTGTTACAGCCCAATGCTGTGAGTACAGCTGGATGCCCATCACCTCAAGGGAGAGAGGAGAAGTGTAGGAAGACGTGACATTTGAACTCACCAGAGTCAGAGTCTGCATTGAACTGGAAAGGGCAAGCCAGGCCACTGCTTCAGTTACTAAGAGCACTAAAGAGGAAAAAAGAGAAAGAAGGAAAAGTAGGCAAGAAGCAGAGGCCACAGGTGAAGAACGCATGAAGAAGGACAACAAAGAGAAAGACCCTGCATTAGAGAAATACTGCAGAACATGGAGGCAGAGCAGCAAGAGAGGATAGAACAGAGCCAAGTGAGGAGGAAGAGGAAAGACATATGAATAGAGAAAAAATTACTCTTGAAGGGGAAGAGAAAGGGAACGGAGATAAGCAGAGTGCGAGTCAGGAAGAGGAGGTGGCCGAGACAGAGGCACGGAACAAAAAAGAGGAGACGTGCAAAAAGCAAAGAGGATGAAAAAGGCAAAGAAACAATGAGAATGATGACTGGATTTCTTGGAGATATAAGAAACCGTATCAGGTGAAGTGAAAAATGATGCAGTGTGTGGAAACAGGAAATGAATGAAAGATAGAAAACTAAAGGAAAGAAAGTACAATAGAGGCTGCATGAAGGGATTCACTCTGTCAAATTCCACTACAGTATTAAAAGAAGCTAAGAAACAGCTTCTCCAGTCCATGTTTAATGTGCTGTATAAGCATATCACCTCTATTCGCTGTATGAAATACAAATGCAGGGAACATGGATTAAAAGACAAAAGAATGAACCAGTGTAACTCCTGACTACCTGTAGATCCCCTTCGGAAAAAAACCCACCACAAACCCTGTTGCTAGGGCAGGTGAGGTGAGTGTTAAAATTAGGCTAATACAAGATGGACTGCGCCTGCTGGGGACGGAGCATCTGGTTGTTCACACTCACTCCGGATTTGCCAGAGCCAGCCAAGGCCCTTGGGGAAAATTCAGGAGCAACAGCTCATGCGGCAGTGTTGTAGCTGCATGCACACCAGAGGGAGAGGGAAAAGCATGCATCACAAACCTAGATGTACCTCGTTTAAAGACATGACCCTAAAATGGAACAGGGTGTCTCATGGCTAGATTGTAAAATTCAGTGAGATTAAAAAAAAACTACTAAAGGCCCTCTATTGCACTCTACGGCTGGATTATACCAACAAGGATTACTTAAAAACTCTCTTAAAATGATGAAGGATTAAATTCAACCCCATTTTTAAATCTCAGTTTCGTTTTTACTTAGGTTAAATTGAATTCTGTTGCACCACAACTTTAAACTGTGATCCAGGGTTAACTTTAAACATACAGTTGAGGTGGTTTAACTGTTACAATGGCTGCCTTTTTGAGATGGAATTAAGCAAAATAATCAACTTCCCTGAAGAAAATTAAAAGACAGACTCAACCCACTTGACTTTTATAATGATGATGAATTTTTGTCAAGATACCGTGCGCCAAGGACACTGTTTTGGAGCTGGACAGAAAGGCTGGCCAACTGCCAAACTTTTTTTTATGTTCTCTGGTTTGGCAATATTGTGCCATTATTTCAGCCTACAAGTTTCTCAAAGAACATAAAATGTCAATATGAAATAATACAAAGAAAAAGACCAAAAACAAAAAAAAAAACAATAAGCAACAAAAGCGATAAAACAACAAATAAAAGTAAATAAAACAAATAAAACATGATTTAAAAAGGTTATAATAAAATAAAAATAAATTAATTAAATAAAAATGGGTTAATGGGTTTTAAGAAGTGATTTAAAAGAAGTCACTGATTCTGTGAGCCTTATGTAATGATTATTGTTATGGAAAAGCTGCCATTTAAATGGATAACGCCCCCCGTCCAACTATCTTTTATACTTACTAGATGCATGCTGTTGTATTTATTTATTGAAGTATTTCTGTTTTAATATGTCCTTTGATAGGACGCTTGTCTCTATTTATCAAACTCAGTTCAAATTCTGTTAAAATAAATAAACTTGGCTTTACTAAAGCGAGATTCATCTTTGACGGTGCAACAGAGCTCCACTTAATTTTTAATCTGGATTTACTCATTTTAACCCTAGTTTTACTAAACTCTGATTAAAGCTAATCTTAGATTAAATTTATCCTTGTTGGTGCAACCCAAACTTTCTCAGCTTTTCAAATGAGGCAAAAAAAAATCAGCTAAGTCTTAAATCTAAACATTTCAGAGCAGACAGCAGAAATACCACTCAGCCAGCCATAGAAGACAGGAATGATGTAATAGCCTGACCTATATAGGCCTCAAAGTATGAGAAATATACTATATGGGATACAAAAACATTATGATGTGATTTATTTATAGCTAGAGTGTATCACGGAGCAAGGCATCACAATTAAATGAATTAATAATTGATGGAGGCTGAGGTCAAGTGTATTCCATCCTTCTGTAAGGGCATGTGCCCACAGAGCGCTTTTATTTGGCAGAAAAGCCAAAGGGTGCTTCATAAAAAAATCACTTGGATTATATTTATATTTATGACAACAATATCTTGACATTAACAGCAGCTTGTTAGTGAAGGTAACTCTACATTGACAGAAGCTTGCTGACACAGGCAACAGGCTTATAACCCATATGGTGATAAAAGCACAACAATCACCCGCAACATTCAGTGTCGTTGTTGTACATGTGATCGGCAAATGACAAAAACGCAGAAAAAGACACCAAAATTAAATAAATCACACCATTCATTTTGTCTGCTGTTCACAAGGAATCTTCTATCGTTTCTCAAACAAACAGAAGCACATGGCTACTTACGACGCTTAATCACGTCATCGGACTATAAACCAGGCAGTCGGACCTCGGTTGGATATTTAATAAATCGGTCTTCCCTGGCTGGCATTATGTAGTGTTCCATGCAGCGGTGGCTTTATGATGGTAATGAGGGCATAATCCGCTAAGAAGAACAAGCTGCTTTTGTTTCTTAATGGTTGCACAGTACACAATTTTAAGAGAACTGTAACCCGCAATACATCCCCTTTGTTATCCTGGGAAAAAGTACCACACTGCCTTAAAAAACTGCAGAGTTTCAGGAGTTGATTTGTTTGGGGAAACTTTATAAACTCTGAAAAGCTGTTTACTGCAAAATTCTTAATTGTTTTCCCACTCTTGTAAATTCGGCAAATCAAGTACAGCAAAGTTATGCAATCTGTATATAAAGTCCTGAGGCCTAAACTACAAAGCAGGTTCATCATATCCAGAATATCTTTTGATTATCTGGCTTTACTAACCCTAACATTGGCCATCTGGATACCCGCTGTAACAAAGCTGGTTATCAACTCATTAGGTCAATTCTGGATTTTCCTATCCAGCCACGAGCATTTCAATGCGAAAGAGTTGGGGTTGCTAATCACAAGCGACATCATCAGAACCATGAATGAAGTACCTTATGAGATGAAACACTAATGCTAATTTCTTGTTTAATGGACAGCAAAAGTCATATTCACCAGATAATCTCACAGTAGCATTAGAAAACATGGAAACACAAATATTCAAAGTAGGCCAAGGCTTACAATACAAGTAGGTAATATTATATATGACTTAAGTACAGAGTGAGTATGTTTTGTGATTTAGTTGGATGATGAAGGATCTATTTTAAATATGTCACATAAAACACTTAAAACAATGCCAGACTTTCTTCTACCAAAGTAAAGCGTGTAAATGACAAGGTCTGACCAAAATGCTGCATTTATAACCATGGGAGCCAATTAACAGTGTGCATAATTTTTATCTTTGGTTGTTATTTCGGTTCTTATCACACAGGTGTCTCATTTAGTTCTGAGCCGCAGTGATGGAATCAGGGTGTAAAATCAGCCACGCTGTCAGCAATCACTCCAGGGATAAAATTAACGTTACACAATTTCGATGCAGCTAATAACGTCATAATGTGTTGTTGTGAACAAGCTCTCTGTTTGACTACATTGCTGTCTTGTTTCTTCTTTTGTGACAAATAAACAATCAAACAGGAGAATAATGGAGGGCTAAAACAACATGCCAGGGCCAGATGACCTCTATGACCCCCGTCTTCCCAGATAAATATATGTTTTTAATGGATTTGCATGATTCTTATGGGTCGCATTTCAAGGTCGAAAAAAAAAAATTAATTGAGAATTAATCCAGAAAAATCACATCCCTGATTGTGATAGTTTCTGACTGACATATGGTGCAGCTTGGGACACGTCACAGTGACAACAACAGCACCTCTAAAAAGTTTAGTACTTTTCAACTTGAAGAAGAAACAAAATCTGTGCAGTATCTTTTCTCTAGGCGGCCACATGTACTCTTTCTGTTCATTGGTAAACAATTGGAAAAAGACGCTGGAACTCGAACCCCCCCCCCCCAAAAAAAAAAAACAAACTACATGTGGACCACAGACAGTATATAAAGATGGACAACATGAAAGTTACCCCAAAGAGTAGCTTTTCAACCTCGATCACCTCCTGGTGTCTGTCTGCAATATAAGCCATAAAGCCTGCCCCTCCACGTTAGTGAATGGGAAATAAGCCAAACTAATAACTCCAAGTTATTCAATTCTACAAAATGAGGATGAGCAAAATGAGAACAGCCAATCCATGCACTCATGTTCGATGGTCGAACAGGTGTTTTGACAGGAACTCCCCCACCACGGATATTGCTACTGCATTGACTCCAGCTCTGAATAAAGCACAAGATGGCAGCAGCTGGGATATTATAGCTTCACATAAACATAGAGGGAGTGAGTTGGGACTTGTTATCCATCTATATATAGAAGTTTAAACTTACCTTGACTTTTGAGTACCCTAACATACCAAAGGGTTAAAGTTGTTTTTACTAACCTGCAGACTGAGTGTGCTGGTGATGTTCGCCTTGGGCATTGAGATGGTCATACTGGTGATATTGGTCTTCTCCAGCCACTTGGACAGCAGCTCAAGGGTCAGCAGCTTCTCCAACCTCGCAAGACTCTCGACGTGGAAGGGCAGCAGGAGCACCATGCTGGCCTTGCCCCCGCTTAGAGGCGCCTCCAAGACCTGTACCATGTTTTCAATGTCTTCATGGTGACGGTAAAAACCTGGAGGAAATGACAGGCGGAGGCATGCACTGAGGTGAGGAAAGATCAGAGTCAAGGAGAGAAATTTGCCATAATGTAACATTCTTGCTTTTCAGCAGTAGTTCAGAGCAGTAGTTCTCCACAGCAGCTCTTTTGGAAGTTCAGGCTTGCAATTTCGGCTGTGTCACTGCAGTCACTTGGAGAGCTCTCACTTTCCCTAAATGAACTGAGCTTAAGGAGAAAACACTACAGAGCTGAATCCATTCAAACATAATGTGAATGCAACTTTAGACAGTATGACAAAGGATCACTAAGATAATCTTTTTCATAAATTGAAAATGACATTATACTATAACATTAAACACAATACAACGTATGCCTCTAACACCTTTTAATGCCGCAGAAAATTCGCTCTGCCTTGCTGTTGTTTTAAGACAATGCATAAAATATGAAAAGCGTGTTAAATAAATCATAAGGTACACTGTGATAAATAGGAGAGAAGCAGATTGGACCTTACAGATGTTCAAGCCATTTTAGAACTCAAATTGCTTTTCGCTGCATTTATTTGCTGGCAGGAGTACAGCAGTGACAGACTGTTTTTTGGGCTGTTTTTTTTTTTTTTTTTACCTGCTCTGTGCATCATCATCACTTTGGTGTATTTCTTCCCCAAGAAGGTACGATGATCTGTGCTCTCACCGCTGAACTCTCTCTCCCACAGCCCTGAGCAAACAGCCAAACAAACAGAGGACAGAGCCATTTTGAATTCAGGATGCCTGACATGGGTAGGCTGTGAGAAAATACTGAATTATAGCACAATGTGAGAAGGTGGACACCAGCTTAAACAATGCCATGTTCATAAAATACATACAGACCTCATACAGAGTGACATTAGCTGACACTGCTCATGAATTATCAATATGTACTGGCCATTAAAAACTGTCTACTCTCCTCAAAGCTGCTGAGTTGAGTGCTGTACTGAGGCAGTTATGAGGTCCTTAAGGCCACAACGTCCCATTCACTGTGCACCACATCCCACTTGGCCCTGCTAACCCCTGACAGCTGTCAATTTAGGAGGGGCTGAGAGTGGTGGAATTACTGTTGTAATAACCTCACAACACATTCCCAAAGCCGCCGACCCATTTGATTGTGCAGGGGACACTGGATGGAGTGAGGAGGTCAACAGATTATGACTTGTACTTATGTCACTCTTTGTGAATGACGCCTGGGGACGGCTAGGGCTGCAACTAATGATTTTTATCATCGATTTATTGATCGCCACACCCATGACACAATACTAACATGAAAGGAGGTCAAAAATAATCAAATGGCTCATTTGCCCTGATAAATTCTATAGACCAATTTCTTGGCTTTATCGTGAAATACTTGCACTGGACAAAGCATGCAGTTTTTTCTGTTCTACAGATCATCAATATAAATTATTCTTTTCAATGTTTACAAAAATAGTGACAAATACCCATTGCAAAGTGACCACTTCAACTTGCTTGTGTGGGCGAATAAACAATCCCACGCAATTCAAAGTAACATTTAAATAATTACACGACAATCCATACAATGTTTGTCAAGGCCTGTCAGTAGACACCAAAAATATCAACCTAATGGTAGCGCTACAGAAAAAAAAAAGGAGAAATTTCAAGGGTCTGTATCCAATGTTGTGCTGATACATTTGGTAGATTCTGGACTAAACCACCTGTTTGTGGTGCTACAGGAAAATTCAGGGAATCACCAAAGTCAGTAGCATTCATCCTCTGGGGACCATGAATGTCTGCTCAAAATCCCATGGCAGTCCATCCAATAGTTGATGAGATATTTCAGTCTATATAGCCATCACTAAAGCCACATTGCTTGTCATATTTTTATGGATATTGATTAAATAAATATTGCAAGCATAAAGTTCATAATCAAATATTGAGCAGAGGCTGACTTATTGCAACATTTCGTCTGTATGGCTTTCAAACTCTTCTCCCCTAATAGTTCTATCAGCTTTATATTCGCCAAACCTTGGGAAAGCTCCACACAAGACCTTACACAGCACATAAACTTCATCTGTGATATCTGAGCCACTTTATTTTGTTTAACTGACAATTTAGAATGATGCATTTTCTGTTGACTAACTGTTTCAACACAAGGGGTGGCATTCCCCAAAAAAACCACCCAGCCTCCACTGGACCGCCTACAAAAACAAGCCGCAGCAGAACGACATGTGATTCTCCCTCCCAGGCATGCTAGCGCAAGTCACAGACATTCGCTCCGCTTCCTTTAACATCAGAGAGTGGAATATGATCGCTCTGGAATTCAAAAACTACTGGCTGAAGATTACCTAAAGTGGCAGCCGTGTTGTTGGAATGATGTCATAATGAGGAGTAACTTCCCCACAGTATGTATACATGCGTGAGCAGGGATTTTAATGACCTCACTGGGCTGCACAGCACTCTCTGTTGATCTCTGCGTGTGGCTCGGTGGCCTTGTGTCTAGACGAGCGGGTCTGCTTTGGGTTTGCATGCATCCTTTTATAGGACAGCGCTGCTGCGGAGGGATCACTTGAAACCTGAATCCATTAATATCCATCAACAATAAACAATGAGACAATTGCACAGCGAAGGAATCCAATCGCTCACAGGCTCCCCAATTCATACTGTAAACTTCAGCAAAAAAAAAACAGAGAAGAATCAATGAGAACGACCTGCTCCCTCTCCTCCCTCATCAACTTTTGATTACAAGTAGTTGTGGTATTTCAGAAGCTATTATTAGAGGTAAAATATGTGGGGACTTGTTATTCTCTCTCGCCTTTTCTTTCCTCTAGTTCCCCATGTTGCCGCGTTATCTTGTGTATAAGTTTCTCTCTACTGTGTTTTTTTTCCCCCTTCGCAATCTTATTTTTCTTCTTCCGTCTTCCAGTGTTTGTTTGTCTAAAACAGGAACAAAGCCTGAATTAATTAACTAGTTTGGACTGGAACTCCCAAGGTAGGCCTTTTACATCCCTCCACTATGTCTGTCAATCTCTTTCGCTCTCTCAGCAGGCCACCCTCTCTTTCTTTACTTTTCGCAGTTTTTGCTCTTTACTTTTCTCCCCACCTCTCTTTGTCCCCTTCCCACCCAGAAATCGCTCCTGACACTGCTCTTTCTCTGCAGTCCTCTTGCCGCTCTCTTTGCATTAACCATCTCTTCACTATAAACATGTTCCACTACTAATTGCCCCTGACCTTTCCCTTTCTTTGAATGTTGTGTGCAGCCCAGGGAAGAAGGGACAGCAAAGAGCTTTTTTTTTCTTTTAATTCTCCCCTTCAATAATTAACTAAAGGGAATGAAAGTGAAACAAACAAAAACGGACAAGGAAGCAGATGCCTGTTCAGTGCCAAAAGAAATCCCGGCACCATCTCTGAAACCATTACATTATCACACACTATGAATTGCCTAAGGACCGTGAAATCAAAGACAAATAAAAAAAAAAGAAGTTACAACACACCAGAGGCAGCCAGTACGAGCAAGAAGCAAACTATCGACCACTTGTGAATTATGAATCAAAACTAAAGAATCCAATTTTACGTAATCTAATTTGGGCGCCGCAATCTGCTGTATAATCTAATTTGTATACTTCCTACACAAAATTAATGAACCGACCAACGAGGGTCGGCTCACAGAAAAACTAATTTCGTAATGAAGTCAAAACATCAAACAAAGAAAATTAATTAAATTGCTTATCAATGTATAGTCTGTCAGGGAATGTTATTTTCAAAAGGCTGTCTATCTGTTGGCAACCTGTTTTCACTTCAGCCGCCTCGCCTTCTTTGCACCTAATAAAAAGAATACCTGCAGGAGGAAACAGAAGGAGGAGAGGCAGACAGACTCAGATAATGATGTGGTAAGGAAGAGGAAGAGGAGACAGGGGTAGATAAGACACGCGATAAACAATGACAAAAGCACAAAAAAAAGAGACAAACGCCACAAAAAGTACAAGAGAAAGGACATATTTAACGCGTCATTGTCTTTTGTGGAGACTGCAAACAAAAATGAGATCAGCAAGCATGCGAATGTTGGCTCTGAGAAAGAGAGAGATGGTAGATTACACTCCTGAAAAGTTGTCAAGAAAATGGAAAACAAGCTATGTGCTATTTCCCTGACTCATGAGGAATAAAAATATAGTTTTACACATACTGCCACCCTTTAACAGCCAAATAAAGTTTGAATATTGAATATTCTGACTCTTTAACCTTTAAAGGTGCCATATTGTAAAAAGTCAGATGTATTTTTCTCAATATAAAGCAGGTATAGGTGCAGTTTAAATACTGTGATTGTATCAAAATGCTCAATCCACAGAGAAATGCATTCATTCTATCCTCAGACACTTTACCTCTAAACTCGTTCAACAAGCCATCAGGATTTCCATGAAGTTGTGATGTCACAAATACACTACATAGACAGTTTCACACTTGAAACATAAAATCACTAAATGGGTCCCTTTGACTTTTCCTGTTGGAATACATGGGACATATAATACAATAAACAATATTTTCCTTGTTACAGTGTGTAATGACATTAGCTGACAGGAAGTAAACACAGACCCAAGCTGTTGCCAATGGGTCGTACACATGCCGCTTCTTTTGCGCACTCCATTCTATTGTTTTCAATTGAGACACGCAGCAATCGTGCACATAAGCCACACCGACACTGTCACATCATGCACGCAGGGCACAACAGCCGCACCCTTAGATGAACAGAATTCAACTTCTGGAACACAGCAGTGCACACCGCAAGTCATGTGAAGAGGAACAATCACTCTCAGTCGGCAGATGTCTCCCCTTTCTTCCGTAAATATCAGACAGAGAAATTGATCATTTTAATGCAGGGATAACCTGAGCTTGACATCTCTGTCACAGACTATATTTTAGGTCCAATACACTCTGAAACACCTGGAAGATCAGCTGCACTCAGGATTTCTGCTAAGAGGGCTATGATGCGGTGCTGTTTATGGTTGCTTAGCAACTTCAGACGCTAACCTGCCACTGTGCTCATAAAAGTTGACAGAGAATGGACACAAGACTAGCACCAAGTGCCTGACCTCAAATTTTCCAGGCGGTTAAAGACAAGGCCTCTAACAATGCAATTCCAGAGAAATGCTCTATAATGGTAGGAAGCGGCGGTCAACTGATATTCCTTTTACATGGCCGATACACATAAGTAGTTAATGAGGCCAATAACTGATATTTGGAATAGATATGCATTTACAATAAAACTGAAAATCTCTCTGTCAATATTCAGAATTTGGAATATAACAAAGTCCAACACAAAGCTTTGTTTAAATGTTCAATCAAAACTAAAACTTCAAACATCAAACACAGAAAGTTCCCAGCAACTTTTTATTTATTGTTTTTTTCACTGAAGTCAAGGGAAAACTTAAATTAAAAAAAATAGCTCCCTTAAGTTTGCAAAGCACTTTCTTTGTATTTTTTAGTAAAGTAATTTCATAGGCTATCAATAAAATAAAATACAGATGAAGATAATCAGCAAAATGCCAAATTCAATCCCAATAATCGTCCAGGCTGATAATCTGTGAACCCGTAGTAGGAAGTGCTACTTTCCCCGCTGCTATGATACACAAAGATCATACATCTGAAACAGTTAAAAATGCTGCCCGATCTGAGCAGACTGGGCTTTTTCAGGAGGGGGGCTTAAAGAGACAAGCACTAAAGCAAAACGTTTCAGATACAAGATTACTACAGGTGTATTCAAGCAGATGGTGTGACAATTTTTTTTTTCTTTCACCATGAAAGCATGTAAACCAAGAACCCAAAAATTTGCATAATATGGGACCTTTAATATTACTTTGTAAAAAGGCACAGTGATGAACTTCAGGTAAGGATTACATGGATATGACTTGGGAGTGCAACACACAGATGGGCTGTCTAACTGACTGCATTCGCACCGAAACATTGACTAGTTCCCTCCACTGTGGACCCATCACAAAGAACAGATCCGAGCCAAGCTGTGCCGCCGCAGACTTGGAGCGCTCTGAGCACAGATGTTCGGCACGACACCGAGGGAGAGAGTCTGGACACTTGTTACTCAATTATTTAAGATGACACATCACCCCCCAATGGAAGATGAATAAGCTCTCAGTGATAGACCCCAGAATCATCCTTTATCTGCTGTGTCCACCAGCTGGAATCCACCTCATGCACGCACACAGAAACACATACTGAGACGTGCATGCTGCACACAGGTGGGCATGCTGGCACACACAATGCAGCGGGCAAACTGGCATGTAGGCTCCCAGTGCTGTCTGAACACTGGAAACGGTACATGTGCGACACCATATTAATATTCTAAGACTACTCATCTGATGCAGCAAACATCTTATATGGAAACATTACATAATTACAAATTACTCCACAATTACAAAGCACACCAGTCCATTTCCCCATTGCCCAGTGCAGCCTAGCTGCTATCTTACATGTCTACATCAAGCCAGTTATGCACCATAATGAAATATTCAGTGGCTCTAAAGTTGCATCATTTAGAGTCACAGTCAGGGCTGTTTTGGGCACAAATGAAGACATGTTTGCATACTATTTTACAATTATCATTTCCCAACTAATGGCACATTTTCCAAGATTTTGTGACCACAGATATGATGAATATGTGTATGTATTTACTGTGCACTGTTTCCACATACCTTTAAAGCGCAGGGCATTGGCCACTATCAGAGCGCCAGCCTTAGCTTGGATATCATCTGCCAAAGGAGCTTCCTCCAGCCCACCGAGCCCAGTTTTAGCCCAGCCACGGAGCTGCTTTAGGTCAGCCTTGGAATCACCTTTTCCCAGTGGCTGATGCTGCAGTCCGAACCTGGCCTGGCTCTCCTTCACAAATGCCTGGCTGACTGGAGGAGCTTGCTTGGAAAACAGAGCCGAGGATGTGTGCAGGTGAAAGCTGGTACCATTGGCTGCAGTGAAGCTCTTCAACGCCCCGGACAGGAGCTCCCCAGCCTTGGCGATGGATGGAGTCTTGAGGAGGTCTTGGAGCTGGCTGGAGGTGGCGCCCGCTGAACCTCCACCCAGCGCCCCGAGCGAGGAAGCAAGTAGCAGAGGGGAGAAGAGGGTGTTTACAGAGCTCGAGTCAGAGCGGAGCGCCCGGTACAGATGCAAACCAAGATCCCAGGTGGGGTCACCCAGAGGAGGAGGTGGGCGGGGTGGAGTGCTGGTTGGGGCAGCAGGGCTCTTTTTGGATGAATCAGCCGCGCTGCCCTGTACCAGAAGGACTGGGAAAGAAATGAGGATGAAGATAGGAAGCTTGGGCGGCATGGCAGATCTAGAGAAAATCACAGAAAGGAGACTCAGCATTACAGTTTTTATCATTTGTGTCCATTAAGAAGTTACATTTTCAAAACAGGTCACTAGAAGCTGAAGCTGCTGACCAAAATGACTCATTTTGTTTGCAAAATGCTTTAAAACTCAAAAAACATGCAACAAAAGCAAATATTGCCATCAATCAACACAACTTTGGTCAAATCTGTGTATTCCTTCAATCAATCATTACACAGTTGACAACAAAAAATAAAAAATTATGCTGTCATATATAAACCGGTTTAAGTAGTTTGTGCTCTATGCCTGAGCCTTTTGTTGATACTTTTTATCATAGCATGAATTTACCCAATCTGCATTTGCCATTTTTTACATCCTTTCGAAAAAAGGATTTTTTTTTTTTTTTAAAAAGTTCATACAAATTGCAAGAATACACATAAACAGCATTTCAAATTTAAAGTTCTGTGCTGCAAATCCTCTACACTTACTAGCTTGTTCATGCATGTTCAGCAGTAACTTGCTGTCCATTCAGAATGAACCTACAACCCAGCTTTGGACTGCGACCCACCAGTTGGGAACCACTGCTTTAGAGATTAAAAATCCAAGTAATTTCTATCAACTGTGCATAGATGTTGTTTTTTTTTTGTTAAACACAGCTAATCCAATAGAATTCTGTGTATCTTTATGAGATCAGTGTTAACTGTTTTAGAAAGGGTGCGAAAAATGAGTGAAACCCATGAAAAAGTGCCGACACATTTGCAAGAGACGACTTCTGCTGTGCTAAGAAGGTGATAATGAAGATCAAGTGGATCCCAGTTTCATTCGTTGTTCTAGCAATAGACAAAAACTGTAGTATCAGTGTGTGTGTGTGTGTGTGTGTGTGTGACAATGATAGAAATTAAGAAGATGCATTCTCTCATTTACAAAACAAAGAACATTTCATTACACCCATTTTGACTGATTTTTAACAGTGTAATGGTAGTGCTCATGCTGTTATTGCACTGTTCATATTTGAGATAAAGCAATATAAACACTGCCTAAGGGTTCCCTCTTTGCTGTGAAGCTACTTGTGCAAACAGCAGCCCTTACTCCTACAGTGCCACAGCAGTAAACTTGATTTTGTAAATTCCTTCCCACTTGGCAACACGGTTATTATCTCACCCGCTGCGGGAAAACCAGAATGACAATTAACTTTGATGAAGTTTCAAAAGAAGCTTTTTGGGAAATGCGTTTCACCATCTTGCCTTACATAAACTGATTTTGCCGAGCGGGTGACGGTAGTGACGCGAAACAGCTGCTCCCGAGCCCAGCCTGCTCTGTTATGATTCCCGAAGACCTCCAAGCTCAAAGGGGAAAAAGGAAAAAGCGCATTTAGTTGAATTTACCGTTAATTTATTCAAGTTTGTCCCTCTCCTCCGCTGTTGTCCGTTCAGCTGTGTCCTCCACAGGAAGCGGGGCTGCTGCTGGTTCAGACGTGGCAGCACATAGAGGAAGTTTACCGTCTCCCCTCACCTTCACCCCGGGAGAGATTTCTGCGTTTCCCGAAACTTCCATGAAGCAGCTTCTGTGCGCAGTTTGACAAAACAGAAACGAGCAAAACGACAGCTGAAGAAAAGTTAGATAAAACCAAACAAATATCCCAAACACCCCGCAACCACAGTGATACGTAGTCTTTTCGACAACAAAATCCGAAAAACCGGTAAAAGTGTAAGGCTGTGAAAAAGCACCATAAAAGTCTTAGTCTCCTGTTTTTAAGGCATTACACATAACCAGTGCTGGAATATAACAAAGTAAATATACTCAGGCATTGTACTTAAGTATGAATTACTTGTACTTAAGTATTTTCTTTTCATATTACAAAATATTTTTACTCGTCTAGCTACATTTAAGAGGGAAATATTGTATATATATTTAAATATTATATTGTATATATATTCAAATATTACTTTTCATTTCACTTTATTTATCTGACAGCTTTAGTTGTTTCACAAATTAAGACTGTTGCAGAAAAACAGAAGGGTTTTTAAAATATGTTTTGTTATATGTTAAATTGACTAACTGTTTATAGAAGTACAGGTGCAACAATTATTTGATTAACAAATCAGTCAATTAACAGAAAATGAAATGCGAATCTGTTGATAAAAATGTAAGAATTTTTTTGGGGGGTATTATTCAATTTTGTTGTTTTAAATTAGTTTTTTTTTTTTCCTTTTGGGGAGGGGGGTGTTTTTCTTCTTTTTTTAAGTATTATTTTGAAGTTTAGTTCTCCTGTTTTATATAATTTTGAGTTCTTTGTAGTTTTTTTTAAGCTTTTTTAAATAATTTAATAATTTCGAATTTGGGATTTTTTCTCAATTTTTTTTTTAAATCTTTTTTTTAAATGTTTTTATTTTCTTTTCAAAAAATAATTTGGCAGTTTTGGGGTGTTCTTGAATTATCTTTAAATAATTTTGAGTTTTTGTGGATGCGTTTTTTTTTCTTGATTTTTTTTTTTTTGCATCAAGTTTTATTCAAGTATTTTATTTCAAATACTTTAAGTACATTTCTCTGAATATACTTACTTTTACTTTTACTATTGCAGAATTTTTACTTGTAACAGATTATTTTCACAGGATGGTATTACTACTTTTACTTGAGTAGAGGATCTGAATACTTCCACCACTGCACATAACCCAGTTATACCACATGTCACAGCTTAATATGCAGCTTTGTGTACAACAAAAATATTTATGAATATAGAATCCAAGAAGCAAACCACTGGAGAAAATCCACTGTCATGTCCCTTTTGTGGTATCTGTATCCTTCTACACATGCATGCTTTACAAAACCATAATTAAATATGACAAAGTCCCTGTAGGCACATATTATAGCTGTTCCTGAGGAGTTTGGCAGCTCTTGTGTGCATGTTGGGCAGGGTATAGTTTTTTAAACGAACAAAAACCCACCAGTTGCAGTAAATGAGGCGTTTCTCCATACATTCAAAGGCAAAGCTCTGTGGGTTCGCCTGGATAATAAACCCTCTTGTTCTTGGCTCAGTGGGGGTTGCAGTTCCCAGAGCCATTCAAGCGGGGTCGCTAATGGTCTTCTCATCGCCTCAGCTCAGTGACCCTGTGAGAGGCTGCGGCATGTGGGCCAGGGCCTGGCGAACTTGACACCCAGCCCTCCCAGCGGAGACGATATCTACCACAGAGGCAGCAGGCAGGCGTTTGGTCCAGGCAAATCCACCTGAGGAGCTTTTACTTTGTAGCTGGGATTTAATGGTAAATCTGTCTGCATTTTGGGAGGATAATTAGAATATGGGTAGTAACAATATAATGTTTAAAATACCCCGTCTTTTAGATCCTTTATTATATATTTCTAGTTAGGGACTGTACTTAATTTATCGAGTAGGAGAGTGGCTGAGGGTGTGACTTAGCTTTAAAAAAAAAAAAAAATCATGACTCTCCCTGGAGCTACAATTATTTTTCCTTGAGCCTCTTCGAGTGACTGGAGGGAAAATGCATGACCCTCTCTCCAGCATAAATAACCATATTTCACAGTTTCTGGCTATGAGAAATGGTGTGATTTTGTTTTACAGAAAACATGCCATTCAAACTTATTTGCAGGTTTTGTGAAACAAAACACACCTCACATTAAATGTGTGTGTCCCTTTGTATCATTCGGTGTCCCCTCTCTTAATTCTGAGGTTTATGTGGGTTCGTGAACACAGTGCAGGCGCATCTTTCCATACATTTTTTTTTTTATTCCTAAAAAGCAGTTTGTGACTTATGGGCTCAATAACTGATCTGTTGATCTGTTTAGAGCTGTGTAGAGTGCACTCTGTGCTCCAAGTGCGGTGCAGTGAATAAACAAACAGTATATATATTTCCACAGCACTCCTTATAATGATCCAATTCCAAAAATTGAAAATCTAATTTTGGCAGCACATGTTTTAATTGTGGCAGGCTGCCACAAATAAACTAATGTGTAGGAAACCCTGCTTTTAAAGTTTAATGTCCCTCCCTGAAGCCAAATAAAAAAAAAAAACATAACACTTTCCCCAGTGCTTAAAAAACTATTTGGACTGCCTCCCCCATTTTGCACCACCCCCTTCCCCCTGATAAATAACAAACAGTCCCTTTATGAAATGAAACTTGCAGGTGACCCCCACACTCCCAGTGAATGCACTCTAGCACCCACCTCACTTTGCAGTAGCTGTGCTAATGTAGTCCGCTGTCAAAGAAAAGTAGGGCAGACCATGCCAGCCTGTAATACGTCTGACCCTTCCAAATGTCCTCATTCTGTATTCTCCTCATTTCCCTGTTTTTCGCCTTCCTAAATTGTACCTGCCTTCCCCCTACAGCAGAACAAGGAGTGGAGAGCAGATAACTTGTAACACACAGCTTCGGGACAAGGATTATTGCCCAAATTGAAGGATGGAGAATGGTCATATAGGGTCCCTAATCAATAAATGTAGAGATAGACTAAGGAGGCTAGAGAAGGATCAGAGAGGGATATGGAGGAAGATAACTGCTCGAGACCACCAATGCTCAGCAATCAGGCCGAACATGACAGCTTGTAGACCCAACCAATTATTTACCCCAGCCAAATCAATAGAGCTCTCTCCGAAAGATAACCATCAGCAGCACTATCTGGAACACATTCACAGCAGAACTCACAAACACACACTGAGCACTCTGCTCACTGCCACTCTCGCTCCCTGTCTCTTTTGCAAACACACACACACGCACATTTCCCCCTCGCAGACACTTAGTTATCAGACTTCTTTGGAAAAAAGACACAAATCTTTTAATTATTGGACATCTAAGCTGAAAAGAGAAACATTAAAACAGCATGTGTCAAGCCGTGCCTACAGCGAACGTGAAATCGCTTCACAGGGATACTTAAAAGAAACGCTTGCAAACGCACATTCGTTAATGACGTCGAGGCTGCTCCGACGGGCTGTGTGTACATGCTAGTGGTGATGAGTCGATGTGTTGCAGCTTCAGAGATCTTAACCCTCACCACAGGAGTCTCTGCCCCCCCCCCTGGGACCCCCATGCACCACATCACAGTCAGTTTCGTCAGTAATGAGCAGTGATACACATTACAGGTGATTCATAAGAAAACAGGGCTTGTGCTGCAGTTAAACGAGTCCCCGGGGAAATGGTTGGGAACCTGAGACGCCCCTCAGTCAGCGGATTGTGCATCTAGGGATTTATAAAGGGACCACCACATCTTACCGTTTACCCCTCCCCCACACAAAAGGCCTCACCTGCACGTTGCCTTGTATGACCTCGCCTTTTTCGCACCTTGTCCAAGCCTTGATTCAGTTTTCCAGCTCCAGATGTCATTGTCTTGGGCGGTACATGTTGTATTTCCCCTCACATGTTATCAGTTTATGCGGCTGTTAGCCATTGTTCTTGGCTGTTGTTGAGGTTAAACGTTTGTGGCTCTAGGGCTCGGCAACAGAATCAACACCTCGCAATGAAAGCCGTTATGGTAACTGCCAACTGGCCTAGAGCTATATCCACCCCATGCCCTATTCTTGCTCTCATTTTCTCTCTGTGTCTCTTCAGCCCACACATATTGTAGCTTTTTATTTTATTCTACCCCGCTCTTTCCCCTTCACTCTTCCCGCAATGAGATATTTCACTTCGCACTACATTAGCTCGGCTTCCTGAGACTCCTTTTCACTCCATAACTTCCTCTTTCCCTTCCTTTCCGTTTTCATCCCTCCATGTCACTGTGCCTGAGGTTAGTTCTCTCTATACTCCTCCTACGTCTGGGGGCTCCACACACACGCACACACACACACACACACACACACACACACACACACACACATCTATTTCCTCCTCCTACCTCTCTGACATTTCTAAGAGAGGACATAAAGCAGACTGAACCCCCTCACCGTACCTGAAACAAAAACTCAAACTTTTCTTATGAATATGTTAAAGTGTCCTCCCACAGCGCTCTTTCCTCTCCCACCCTTTTCCTCCACCTTCTTCCAACTCCCCTTACTCACTGTCGACCCACTTCCTCTCCGCCTCTCACCTCCACTCCTACTCTTTTCCCATCTCTCCTTCTCCCTTTCCAACGCTGCTTAAATCTCTCCCCGTCCCTCCGCGGCTCACACATTTTTGGAGTCTGTACAGAACAAACAGCGTGTAACATGTGAGCCCCTGTTCTCGTCAGTTCTGGTCTGCCTGTCTGTCAACAGCTCTGGCCCGTTTCAACTAGCGCAGAGCTGGTTTAGGCCCCCGTCTGGACAGGCCCGCAGGGTCCTGTTGGTTTACATCAAGTTCCATTGTGGTCCTTTCAAATTAGGGCTCTTACTTAACGTCTAGCCAAGCTGCTAAGCTGCAACTATGATTTTTATTGAAGCATTACCTTAACCCCGGCCTCACACTGGCTGGAGATCTGGAGCCAAAAGCTGACCATAAATTAAAAAGAAACACATAACAGAGTAACAGGATTATGGAAAGGTCACCTGGACCTTGACCATTGCTGTTTTCACAATGAGGAGCTTTTAATTTTGAGAGTTAGGGATTTCAATTCTATTTATTCTAATAAAGATGTAAAAGAAAGGTTGAGGCAGACAAAGGGAGACAAAAGGGGCAGAACAGATATAAATCAATTTGGAACGGGCTCTTTTATGCTCAGCCTTAGACAAGTATAAAGACACGACAGTGTGACGGTGACAGTAGGCTGCAGTGACAGGAGCAGAGAGTATGAAGTGAAACATAGCAGCGCAGTGTGTGTACATTTGAGGCAGTTTGCTCGTGAATAAATACTACAACTCTTAAAGAGTCAGGCTAAGCCCCTGTGTTTTGGTTACCATTTGCTAATAAAGCAAAGGTGCTTCTCATTAAAGGTAAATAGCGAAGTTAGCTTCACATTGACACTAACCAGGCTCTCTGAAGGTGGTCAAGCTATCATCATTGTAGTGACAACTTCAGCCACCCCTAGTCAGATAATCGAGAAATGTCTCTCCTGAGTTAGTGAGACAATAATTTATCCCAACTCAAAGTTTTATTTTGATTTCATTATTGCTGTAACTGTTGATTAGTGTTAAAGAATAGCTGTTGATATGTTAATGTGTTATGTGAATTTGTTAATAGTGTTTTGTATGAATTTCTGTTTATATATCTAAGTGTGCTATCATTTGTTAAGCGGTAATATATTGAATTTCCAGATCAAATTTGCCTTTGCAATAAAAAAAGATGTTCTTTTATATTGTTAATTGTCTTCTTGTGATTTATTTTGAAAAAAAAAATCCCTGTTAAGGCACCAGTACCATTTTAAAAGTACAGTTGTAGCATCAGTATCAGAAAAAAAACAACAATACCCAACCCTATCTATTCGATGCATCTTTTCTTTTCTTTTCTTCAATCATTTTTATACATAAAAGCAGTATAAATGAGCCCTAACGCCAAAAAAAAAGATGCTTGGGTCTGCTTCAATGAAGATCTAAAAATACACATTTTGGATGGGATTTGGGGGGAGTTAGAGATGAGTGTGTCCCCCAACTGGGATGTTTTTCCCCCACATTGAATCTAGGGCAAAACTTTCTAAGGCAACAGGAGGTATGGCTGGACAGATGGAAGGAAAGGAATATGTGTTTTTAATCGATGGAGGGGGGAGAGAAAGGGGTCAGAGGCAGAAAGGTGAGGAGGGCCAGTGGCGGTCGGGGTCGCGGTGAACATGTTGAACTGTGCCAAAATCACAGACACATCTGCTGTTCATCTCGAATGTTTCCAATAAGCTTTAAATGTTTCCTGAAGCCCTGTGAAAGTTTACCGAGCTGCCAAGACAGAAGAAGGGGGGTGTTTGATTTTCTTTGTGAAGGAATAGGTGGTCTCACACTTTTTTTTCATAAAGCGTTGCTATAAATTACCTCAACTTGTACAGAAATACAAAAGCAAGTGTACACATCTCTAAAGGCACACATCCACACAGCTAGGAAGGCAAATAAGTGGTTTTAATGTGCTCAGTGAGTCAGAAAGAAAAGCAAATGCCAAGCACCCACAAGAGTACACAGCTGCTTCAAGCAAGTGTTGACAACTATCTTTATAGGAATTAAATATTGCTCTTAACCTCACCCCCAGTAACCGCCACACACCTGTGACTCACATCACTCAGGGCTCAGATTCCATGACATTAAATCAACATGTTCACTTTCTGACACGTCACAGAAACTCATGTAATGCGCCTCACACGCGAGCACATACACACCTAGCAGAAATATGGACACGCACCTTCAAAGACCGATGTTTTGACACCCACACCAACCCACACACACACCCACAGACACACACACACAGAGCTTATATCCTCTGGCTGTGAGTTTGCCAGCAGCCAGCTGGTACTGTCATGTCTGATAGGCTGGAACAGAGAGAGAGACGGAGACGAGGCCGGGAGAGGGGAGAAGGAAGGGGGGAGGCAAGCTGGGAAAATGTCTACAGCAGAATGCATTAGTAAGATTGGGAAAACTGTATCAAACCCTGGCAACTCATTACACTGTCTCATTTGGGTCCAGAGGGAGCCTCCCCCACCGTCCTTCATCCCACTGCTCGAAACTACAGGACATTTTTCTTTGTCTGCCGCTGCCTTCTTTCCTCCACTGACCTCCTGTTTTGTGTTTTTGATCACGATTTGAATTGAATGTGATCATGACGGGGATGAATTGTGCCTTGACATAAGTGCATAAGTGAGAGATAATGTTTGTGTGTGTAAGCTATGATGTTTTTAATAAAAGGGAAACAAATAGGATTTTTTCCTGCCCTGTGAGACGTAATTAAAATGTTGATCAAGACAAATCGCTCTGCAATTATTCCACCAAGTGAATAGCCAAAAAAGCACAAGACAAAGCACTATTATTAGTCCAGTGTTTTGCAATGTCTGAATCTGCCTCCAGACCAGACAAGTCTGGGTAATGTGAAAATGTTGGTTGGGAGA
Organism: Plectropomus leopardus; assembly: GCF_008729295.1. NCBI lineage: Eukaryota > Metazoa > Chordata > Actinopteri > Perciformes > Serranidae > Plectropomus > Plectropomus leopardus. Next base: position 6,791,782 of record NC_056485.1, on the reverse strand, counting down.
ATTAATGGCCACACAGACAGAAGCTGATAAAGGTCATAGATTTCTTCATACAAAACCAACTGTCCACTGAAGACAAATGGTCCTTGAAATTCAGTATCTAGTGTAATTATCCAATTTTAAACCGCTGTGATATTTTTCTGTAAGTTTCAAGGACACTAGGACATGTTGACTGTCTATGGGACACCACTTAATGGGTTCCTATTTGTACTGCCTTTAGAGGTGTCTACAGGTGAACACTTTGCCGAGAGTGCCTGGCAAACTACCTCTTTAGTTTGGCTTTGTATTGGAAAAAGAAATACCTTGCACACCATTAGGCCATGGAGACAGATATCAGAGGGAATTATGTTGTGCCTGACAAAGTGAAAAGGACTCCTACACACTGCTAAAAACATAAAGTGAGCATTGTTTCAGTAATGAAGACAGATGAAGTGTTAGCCTGCTTGTTTTGAATGTAATGGTGCTCAATTTTTTAATTTTCAGTTTTAATTTTCTTCAGAAACAAATGTTTTTGGGCTGTTTGGAACAGAAATAAAAAGGAACAAAACTAACACCAAAGCCATGCTGATGGCTGATGTGTAGCAGGTATAGTTTTAACCATATTCATCATCTTAATTTACTGTGTTAGCAGGTTAACATGGAATGGGAGTGCCATTAGTTTTGCATGTGTTTGGTCTGATGATGGTATTAGATGTTAGGGGAACAACAAAGAGGTAACAATTCATCCTGAGGGGAACATGAATGTCAATACAAAGTCCATCCAATACTCATTAAGAAATTCCACTTAAAACCACACATATCAACCCAATGTTAGTGCTAGAAGAAAAGTCAGAGATAACCGAAACCATATTATTTGTCTGGAATGTTGGTGCCGATCCGTCTAATCGATGTCGAGGTATCTCACAGAATAAGTGGACACATTAACCTTCTTGTGGCGCTAGAGGAAAAGTCAAGAGAGAACACCAAAGTTGTTGGCTTTATCCACTGGGAAACATGAATGTCTGGACTAAATGTCATGTCAAATCATCCAACAGATGTTAAGAGATTTTGGTCTGAACTAAAGTTGTGAACCAACAGACTAACTGAAATGATATTGCCATCCCTAGAACCATGTGGCTAAAATGATTAAAATTGCAAATATTCTGTTTCTTTTCAGAAGCACTCAAAACAGTTGAAGTGCTGGTGAGCAAAGCACTTAACCCTAATCTGCTCCAGTGGAGATGATCAGTGGCTAACAGCAAGTTACCCATTGCAGTAACAGGCAATTTACTTTGGATGATTAGCAAACATTATCTCTGGGGCATGAGCTTTCCACAGGTGTCAGCTTTCAATGAAAATCTACAAATTTATATTTGAATTTCTTTGGCTATTACTGTGATTATTACTTTATATTATTATATAAAGTGAAACTCTTGATTAGCCTACCTTAAAGGCCATATAAGTCTGAATAATAGGTCAATATTTGAGGTCTTTTGACAAAAAGTCTTGAATCACTCAGCTTTAAGTAAGAATGTAAGCAAGCTTGTGCCTTCTGTTAAGATGCGCAACAATGAGCGCTTAAGTTCTTATAGGGGCAAATCATGTAGGGACACATCTGCAACTCATCTCAAAATTTTACCACAAAACTAAAAAAGGTGGAGAATTATATGCATATACATCTCACTATCCAAAAACAATACTGTTGCATCCCAGATATGTTAATAAGGTTTTTCATAACTGGGAGAAAAGCTTATCTGGGTCATTATAAGCAGGTTATGATGTTTACATGCATCCACCAAAAAGCACAAGTCTATCAAAATGAGTGATGTCTCCAGAATTAAAAGTTGTTTGCTTGCATATGAATGTCCTCAGCAAAGTTTTATAATAAAAAGAAAACTTATGGCTGCCCCTTAATTATAGTTTATTGCAAAACTTTTCACGCTTGATGGTTAAACTATATTGTGGATGTTATGCTGCTCTACCTTATACAGAAAGAATATTCATATATTCAAAAGTCATTGTTATTATAATGTAATTCCAAACGTAAAGAACACGGCGCGTACTCGCTTTAAGCGCAGAATGCAGTGACATTTGAACAGGATATTGTGAAGTCCTCACAATCACAGCCAGGTAACAGCCTTGGAGATTAACATCCATAAAGAGTATAGTAGAGCTACCATCACCTGTCCCCATGTTTTATTCACAAACCTCTCCTCGTGCATTACCATACATATTTATAAGAGATAACTACATTTACATGTACATGTAGACTCACACACATACACACACATGCACACAGAAGTTCAGCCTCTCCCTGCGGGCTGAAGCTGTCATTTTAGTCCTTCACAGCAGTTACTGTACGCGTGTCTCCCATGGAGCACACACAGAGATCTATTGTGCGTGTGTGTGTGTGTGTGATTCAGATTGACTGATAGATGATGGCTGCGGGGCAGGTGGGCACTGAGTCATCTGTGGGTGGATGGATGGAGGGGAAATGGGTAAGGATTTGGGGGGACGGGGAGGGGTGGAAGGGAAGAGAAGTTGGGCAGCCTGTCGGTCAGGCTGCCACTCAGCCTCATGGGAAACTGGTTACACCGCCGCTTAAGGGCACACAGACAGAGGGAGGAAACTGAAATAATGTGGGAACGAGAGGCAGAAGGGGAAAGGGTAAAAGGTCAAAATATGGGTCACATGGGGGATTTCAGTTACTGAGAGATGCAAATGAATAGCGTCACTGCTTTATTAATCACTCTGCCTTGGAAAGGTGGATCAACGCAGGGGAATCAGAGGAACACGTGAATATAAAAATACGTGAATTCTGGTAAGCAACAGGCAAAAGCACAAACGAGTGGATGAGTAATGGCACAGGAGTGAAAGACGAGGTGAGTGGCGTGCGCAGGCAGAATACAAAAAAAAAGCGTCTAATAAAGAGCAAAAAAGAGTGAGAGGTGTAATATATCACTGCTACTGAATCAACAGGTGATGTCACGCTGGGTTTGGGGCGACAGGGTTGAGAGATGGAAGAGGGGGTGTAACTGCAACCTCGTAAAAGAAATCTGCTCTCTACATTCTCATTATCCCATCATCTCTCTCCCTCACTCTCTCTCTCTCTCCGGTTTGTATCAAAGCTCCTCTGTCTCTCTCTCTCTCTCTCTCCCTACCACCCCTCCCGCGCCCGCGCCTCCCCTAAGCCGCTCTGCTATTCGCTCCGGCGAGGCTTAAGATGGAGGGATTTTGCCCTCTTCTTCCTCCATGTCGGTTCATTTCCAGTACAGAGCGCTATACGCCGAGCCGGCATCTATCAGCAAGGAGATATAAGCTGCTATGAATGTCAAGGGTCAACTTGTGATATTATTCTGCTGTTAATGGCCCACCGTGTTATAAGGCCTCTAATATCCCTGGAAATGACTGCTTAGACAGCTGCACTTTGTGTGTGTGTGTGTGTGTGTGTGTGTGTGTGTGTGTGTCACATCAAGAGTCCGTGAGACCACCTTGCAGAGTCACATGACTAATACTCTTTCGTGTGTGGGCTCCCCTCACAATTGTAGTGCATATGTGTGGTGGTAGTTGACGACAAGGGGTGAATTTCGTTTTTTTTTGTTTGTTAAAATGCATGTGTGTCCCTTTGTATCATTCTGTGTCCCCTCTCTAAAGTCAAAGGTTTTTGCTGTTCATGACTGCAGCCCAGGTGAAGCTCTTCATGAGCAATTTTTTTCTAAGTGGCTAAATCGTGAATATGTGATCTGTCGATCCGTTCAGAGCTGGTAAGATCAGTAGGGCTCTCCCTTAAAAGTCAGAGATTTGAATCATTAGTAGAACACCCTCAGTCCACTGAAACTGTGTCGAATCGGGCAGAAAAATCGGTCAGTTTTTTCTGTGCAGTGTCCATCAGTGGACATTGTGGTCCCCAGATTTTCCTGCGGAGTCAGTGCTCTTAACTTTCACACTACTCTTTGCATGTCTGCAACTACACAGAGTTGCGGACATGCAGGCAGCGAAACAGAGGAGGAGAGAAAAGAGACGTTCTGCTCAGAACTCGTGAATTTACAGCTCACAACAACTTATTACCACACAGTCTCTGGCTTTTGTTTGAAATCTAGTGTCAACAAAAAATGTTGCACATTTACACCCCATTGTTAGTTAGCTTGTTTGTTATATTACGTGAATGCCGCCATCACATTGAACATCCCGCAGAGCCCAAACTTAAAACTTTGTATGGAAAATAAAAAGAATCATTGAGTATTCATATTGAAGAGCCAAATCAAAGTTGATTGGCAACATTTTGAATTGCATACAGCCCTACAGATCAGTTTGATAGATAAGAGGAGCAGCTGCTGCAGAAGTCAGTTAGACCTAGTTTAGGCCCAGCAAAATGTATGGTTAAGTTTCAGTTTCAATGCACCTGAGGTTCTGCTGCTCCGTCTGTGTCCAGTGTACGCTCTGAGCTCCAAAAGTGTGGTGCAATGAATAACCGGATAGTATATATACTTCAACTGTGCTTCTAATGAAAAGTCCACCTCCAAAAGTAGAAAATCTATTTGTGGCAGCAGATGTTTTAATCGTGGCAGGCTGCCACAAATAAATTAATGTGTGGGAAACCCTGGGATTCATCCATATCCAACAGCGCGCACACAGCCGCATAAGCACAAACAAAGATTTTTGCCCATTAATTTGCACTTCAGCCAGACTCTATAAAGTTCTGACCTTTAGTTTATAGTTCCGCTTTGGCTCTCTACTTTCTCTAAAGCTCTATAAACACAGCAACTTTTTAAAAAATAAATGTCATTTAATGGCATTAAATGGAAGTGTGAGAGTGTGTTGGGGGAAAACTGGGGCATGAATTAATTCCTTTTGCATTCATCAAAATTATATTGGTTTCAGCCATGCCCAGTGTGAAGTCCAAAGATGCACACCGAGAGGCTTGTAAATATTATTTCACTGTAATTCCAAAGTGGCCACAGGTGCAGCCCTCATGCATTTATTAAAAGCACATTTGAATTTTTAAACTGTTGAATAGCATTGTGTTGGGATGCAGGTTCATGTCTCTCCCTCCTGCTGCAATGAGCAATAAAAGACTCACATGCAGGATTTTGAAGGGGACACTATCCACCGTGTCCACATTTTTTAATCTTAAAGGTCTTATAGGCAGTATGTGATAGGGCTAAACTATCGTATACTCTTTTTAGGACTGATGAGACCAATACCGCGAGATTACTAGTGCTATGTGGATCATTTGAAGATAAATAATTCAGTGTCACATTAATTTGGAGACATAAAAACAATTACCATAAACCAAAATATCTACTGCTGAACAAAATGGCCTCTGTGCTCCATAAAACATTGTCTTTGCAACAAAAAGTAGCAGCAATCAGAGGAAATGTGGACACGTGCTAAAAATACTCATGGCATGATGGTGGGTAGCAATCATCTCGTCTTTTGTCTCAGCTGATTACAGCATTTATGCTAAGGTACTGTATACATAAGTTGATAACTCTATAGCAATGATTAAGAATTCTATTTGAAGCAGCTTTTAGATTTGTTGCATGAATGCAGTCATTTAGGAGAGAAAACTTTTTTGTTTTTGGATGACATTATTCAGCCAAGCCATAACAGACGCCACAAGGACAGATCTGATTGGGTCTGATTCCTTTCTTTAGCCTGAAGTGGCTTTGCATTGTGCTCAATCCAGTTCTCATTTCAGAAGTTCTGTTTTTCATTTCACTAATATACGCAGTGAGAAGTGGTGGAAAAATATTCAGATCCTCTGAGTAAAAAGCAGCAATATCACCATGCAGAAATACTCCATCAGAAGTTGAAGTCCTGCATTTAAAACTTTACTTGGAGGAGAAATAGTTCTGAAGAATGACCCCTTTTAGGGTGTTCAGCTATCAATTAATTCAAGTGTAGGCAGCAATTTAATGTAAGCCGGTCAAGGTGGAGCTAAATTTAACAACGTAAAATACACTTGGGTAGTTTAACCTATAACAATTATGATGTGTTTTGCATGTGTTTTACACAAATAGGGTGGCACAAAATGTGTTACTTTCCAGTGAAATGTAGTTAATTAATCAAGCTCTACTGAATGTACATACTTTTCATCTCTGCAGATGACATTCCCAAAAAGCACACTGTTTGCATTGAGCATATGAAGCTGTCTCAGGCTTCATCACATAACCTTAAATAAAGGGTTAAGTTCACATTTTCACTGATTAAAAAAGTTTGTAAATTAGGGTTGCGACAATATGCTTATTTGCATATTTGATAGAATCACAATACTTGGGTGCAGATTTAATATAATAAGTAGTGCAATTTTTAAGTATTTTAATTCCACAATCTGATATTATAATTATTGCGATAAGCACAGATTCATGAGAAAAAGTATAATCATTAACTGCTACAGACAACATATCATGAAACATTTCCAAAAACAATTGCATATCTCATGCCAGTCAGTCTTTCTAACTATAAACTGCATAAACTACATCATATACTGCATAGAAAAGTGGCAAATAAACTAAAGTTTTAACTTTTTTCATTTAATATTATTTTAGTTTTATAACAAGTTTATTCCAGTTAAGGACTATATGACCTTGCTCTGTGAAATGTGCTTTATTAAATAAACTTTACTTATTTAATTTCTAAAATGAATGTTACATGCACAATACACTAAATGAAAAACTTAGCTGATTTAGCTAGCATGAAGCTAGTGCAATGTTCCCCATACATTAAAATTATTTGCAGTGGCTTCATCAATATCAACATTAACTGAAACTTATTGTTTAAAGAACTTAAAAGAAAGAAAATCAGAATTTGATATGGGTAAAAACTTCATTGTAGAGCTTTGTGCAGCACACTGATGTTGAACTCAGCCCCTCGCCTTTCTCTCTGTCTCTCTCTCTCTGTTTATCAGACTACAAATTAAACTAGAGTTGGCTATCTAGCTGGCTGGGTCTAATCTGTGTGACGGCAGCAGAAAGTTTGCTGATCTAGCAGGGAGTTTGCGCTGGCCTGGATGAATTCAAGTTGTTATTTGAGCAGCTGGATGTCCGTCCTCGGACTTTCTTTCACTGTCTGCTTTCTCACTTTGACTTTGTTTTCCTTCAAAAGTACATGTCCTGTTACTCTTAAATCACCTCAATAAATGCACCAACTTTTGTTCACCACATTTGAATTAAATAGATTCAGGTATTTAAAAAAAACTGAGTCAAAAACTGCAAAAAGAAAAGTGAAGTGAATACATTTTTCACCCTGCCCTAATGTATATCAAAGTCACAGTTTTTCACTGCAATCATGCTTTCAATATCAGAAATGTGATACAAAATCCACAACCCATGATCCAAAATAAACACCAACGTTCATCTAAAGCTAAAAACCACTAACCCAGGCTACTTAGGCCTTGTTTCAGCTTCAGCTGACCTCTGAAATGTATAAAAACGAGGACTGTGATTTAGCTGTCCCTAGCCTTGGAAGCACATTAGCAAGGGATCATTTAATGGTCAGCATGGACAGAGGAATGATTAAAGCAAAAACCTTTCCTTTCATGCGGTCACATGAAAAATCATGGCTGTATACAAGGAGATGACGGTGACCCCTATCTTGGTTCAAGAATGGTCTCAGCCTCTTTGATCTTTCTACGGCCATCCACAGTGTGCGGGTCGATGACCTTGACCGCCTCCCAGTCAATTACATGACCAGTTTTGGACTGGTGTTCAACAGAGTGCTGATGTTATCTGCTTCTGGGGATTATTCTTGTCTAGGGGCCTCGCTGTCAACCAATGCAGTGTTTTTCATTGCTGCTGCTAATGTTAGTATACACAGCTCCTGTTTTTCTACCCAGGAGGCCCTTTCTTTATGGCAGGGGCCGGCAAACTGCTACTCCAAAACCACACGCTGCTCTTTAGACGCACTCCAGTGACTCTGAAAGGCTTTTAAAAAATCATATGGAATTTTTCTTTGTTAAAAAAAACATTTATCTTTCATTCATTATTGTTGTAGGCCTGAAGACATTCTTAAAATTGTAAAACCTTGTAGCCCATACACCAAAAAAAAAAAAAAAAAGCTTTAACATTTCATCAACTGAAATGTGCATCATATTACAAGATCCTGGGCCCTTTTCCACGAAATTTAGTAGGGGTGTCAGCATTAATGTGTTAATCACGATGCAATTTAAGTCTGTACAGGTTATTTTGTTTTTTTAATCGCGTTAGTCTTCGGTCATAATTCTTGTTTTTTAAAGGCTGCAATGGGCCAAGTTTTTAGAGTGATAAAAGTAGAAGACCAAGACAATCTGGTAATAATTACCATAGCAATATGCACTTCAAAACTGTTTTGAAAACCAAAATAACAGAATTATACCTTGATTTTTTTTAAAGAAATTAATTGCAATTATAAATTAATTTTTTGACAGCCCTAAAATTTAGCTGAACCTCAATAGCAGTGACTACTGAGGCTAGCTATGGATTTCAAATCCAGTAAGAATCCATAAAGTAAAAGTCTCAGAGGAAAAAAAGTAATTTAATAATGGTTGGACAGTTTGCTTTCACAGCCAAATCTGCAAATTTATATTACCAAATAATCATAAACAGCTCACTCCAGAGTAGCCATCCTGTGGTAAAACATAGATGAATATCCATTTAGATCTATTAGTAACGCTGATAGGCTAATTTAGACACAATAGGCTGTGTTATCTTTCTCTTAGGGCTAAAACATGCTTTGCGGATCCAAATTTTTATTTATTTATTTTTTAAAAAAATTTTTTGGTCAAAATGGCTCTTTTTTAAGGTTGCTGACCCCTGCTTTTGGGTGTACCAGCAGAGATGGCTTATAACAAAAACTAACTTCCTCTGACTTGAAGATGCTTGTTGGGTGTAACAAAAGTTTAGATTCATAAAGGATTTGTTAAAAATGTATCTGGATGCACATAGCTCCTGCTTGCTTTTTAAATATCTGATTCATGACAAACTAATGATGACAAACTAACATTTTAAATTGTGGTTCCTGTTCTGTACAGTATGCAGATCCCAAGAGCACCATGCAGGACCTCTCTGATATTAAAGCAACCTTTTTTTAGGAAATAACACAAATTCTATCCCCCCCCCGCCCTCAGTAACCCTCATCCTGTTGCACTACCCAGCTTGATTTACGGTCGTCAAGGTAACCGCTCCATTATAAACCTAATAGCTTGCAGAGAACAATGCATGTCATAATTTTGACAAATTTCTGTACGGCCGCACTGGAAAATCATTGTCGTCATAATTGCGATTACATGTGTGTACCACAGCATGAGCGCACACCTGGGCACCTGGTACATATTCTTGAAATGGTCTGGCTCTGACAGCACAGACAAAGAGGGCAGAATAAGCGGCATACTGAAATCTGTTCTTTCCAGCTTTTTCACAGACTCCCACTGTTTGCTGTTTTTCTTTTTGAAGGCGATTTAATTTTTTTTCCTCAACAATTTCTTATTCAGACAGCAGGAGGCTGACACAGAGGCAAAAGAGAAATGTTCTGCGCGGCCAGAACTCTATGAGCTACAATGATACACACCAGTGAAATTCAAAAGGCGCAGCTCCTTTGCAGTGGGATCATATCCCGACTTTGTAGAAGTGATGAGAGCAGCACAGAGACATGGTAATAAACCAGGAGGCTGTAGTCTTAGCTATGCGGAGGCCTTTCGCATAATGAACAGTATAATTATTTTCTCTTCCTGTACTGTATTGTGTTGGGTGTTAATCCTAACAGATGAGAGCTCAGGTGGACAGAAGGCGGTAAAGAGCTGGGAGGCTGTTGCAGGGTTTAGTGCGCTGTGGCCTCAGCTGTAATGAAGCAGGTGGATGCAGCGGAGGTAGAGGAGGGAGCTGTAATCTGGGAGGCTGTCTGCTTTATTACCCCACTGTCTCGTCATGAGGCCACTGCACATGTGAGAGACAAAAGAAAAGAAAAAAAAAAAAGAACGATAGAACAGGGAAAGAAAGAGGGAGAACAAAACTGAATGTGTGAAGTAGAGAGGCAGAGGAGGGGAGGGGAGGGAGGAAGGGGAAGCAATCAGCCGCCTGGTCCTAATCATGTTCCTCTCTCTTTCCTTTTCACTGAAGCCCTGCTCCCAGCTCCGCATTTGGAAGCATTAAGTTGCCTAAATTATTTCATAAGCATCTCGGCCTTCACCACCAGCGAAGGAAGAATGCAAGGGAATGATGTACAAGGCACTGATTAGACCTAATTATGAATCCTGATTAAGGCTTTTAATTAGTCGAGCCAGCACTTCAGCTGGAGAGGGCGGCAGAGATGGAGAAGACAGTGGGAGAGAAAAGGGGGAGGAGGGGAGGAGAGGAGGGTGTGAAGGAAATTGGAAGAGTCTGTGGAGAGGATCGAGGTGAGGCGTAATGTGAGCGAATGCCAAGATCAAAGGAGAGAGATTGAATATTAATGTAGTATTGGCAATATTATTTGGAATAGTATGATAAAGAAAAGCGGAGAACAGGTGACAAAAATCTGAAGCACATAGGCGAAGTGCATGACGAGGCTCGATGTGATCTGAATATTTCAGTCAAAACTGATTCAGCAGGTCATAGTTGTTTTTTTTTTTTCTTTGTGAGCTTCCTGCTCTATTTTAAAAGAGTTGACATTGACTTATGAAAGATACTGATAGAAATCTTTTCAATAACACTCAGCAAGCAATTACTGGACGGGAATGTGTGAGAGGTGGCTCGGTTCAGTGTCAACCTAAATGAAAGCAAAATATGATATCATGGAACTATTTTTATTTAACAGCTTTGGAAAGCATTTGAAGGTTTGAGAACAGAGGGCGCTTAGCGTAATGACAAAGGAAAGAGTTAAGCTATAGTAAAATTGCTATTTTAGGAGCTATATTCTGTATATTGCCAATTCATTTTTGACCTGGAAATCAGCAATTGACAAAACTTGATTCAAAGTCCTCTTACTTGTCTGTTTCTGGGCTTTCAACTGTATCAGTTTTCATCAGTAAATAGAGTTGCTTGTTTTTTTTAGGCCTGTCACTTTTCCAAACACTTCAACTTCAACCCCCAATAAAATATGTAACAGAATTAGCACTACCTAGATTAAGTGAAACCCAAAATCAAAAATACATATTTTTCCTCTTACCTGTAGTGCTATTTATCAATCTACATTGTTTTGGTGTGAGTGTCAGAGATATCTGCCATAGAAATGTCTGCTTTCTCTCATACATAATGTAACCAGATGGAACTTGGCTGTGGTGCTCAAAGTGCCAAAAAACAACAACAAAAAAATAAATTGAAAAACTCAACAGCACTGTCTTATTGTAGAAATCATGACACAGTTACTCAAGATATTCCACAAACCTTGTTGTAAGCAGTTTTATGTAGGAACTAATTTCTCTCTAAACCTACCAACCGTATTACTGTGCAGAAGGAAGTGTGCATCTACTGCTAGCTCAACTAGCACTACCGAGCTAGCTAACGTTAAAGCTCAGCTGTGGAGGACACCAGTTAATGTTTACATCTCACGCTGTCACGAGCCCACGAGTGGATGTACGCTTCCTTATGTGTAGTGATTAGGTCTTAGGGTGTAGTTTGGTTGAAAATGACGTTGACTTTTTCAACTTTTTTTGCGCTTTGAGCACCACAAGCTGAGTGCCATCTAGTTCCATTTATACTAAAGAAAACGCACACATCTCTACAGCCGACATCTCCAACCCTCGGCAACTCGCACAGAAACAAACAAGAGTGATAAATAGCACTACAGATAAGAGGAAAAATATGTTCTTTGATTTTGGTGTGAACTGTCCCTTTAAGACTGTATTATTAACTGCACTGAAGCTCCGTTATGACAAAACAATGACAGCAAGAACATGTTCTTTCAGAGTTTCAAGAAATGTGAATGAGATGTATTAGAAAGAAAATCTTTTATGTTTCAAGCCATTTCTTATAAAATACTATGATGACATTTCTGATGTTAATCTTTTCAGATCATAAATGCATTTTTCTTGTGTGAGAGGTAGTAAGTTAAACAGTTAATTAATATAAGAGGCGATTTCTGCTGCTGGGGCTGTGTAAATTAATGAGCAGCTTCAATAGTTAAACCACCACATGCTATAAGCTACTAGCAACTCTGCTAATCCGCCGCACAGGGAATGGAAAGATATTTTCATAAAAGACAATCTTATCTCAGTCCTCATTCTGGTCTATAGGTTTTTAAATGGTATTATTACTTCTAAACCTAACCCTCCATAGTCCATCAGATCTACTAATTTCCATTGGAAGTATGAGAAAAATACTTAACATATCTGTGGTTTTTCACCAAAGACAAGCAGGGAATGCGGATATTTCCCTTTGACTTTTCCACCAGTGTTTGCATCCATCCTTCTGATCTTCCTCTGCTGGAGAGCCCTGATTTGCCTCGGCGCTGTTGATCTTCACATTTTGACAGATCCTCGTTACAAACATAACCTCTCAGTTGTTACGTTCTTCGCCTCTCATCTTCCTCCTTTCCTCATTTTCTTCTACTTTTCCTTTGTTCTGCTTCCCATCTGGCTTTTTTCCCCCCCTCAAAGTACTTCACACTCTCTCTCTCTCTTTCTGTCTCCCTCCTCTCTCTACTGTAGACCATTTGGCACAAACCTCATCTCTCCTCCTCTCATCCCTCGCTCTCACCTCAATTTTCGGCTGTTGCATAATTAATTAGCAGCACTGTTCACTATCAATGCAATTACTCCAGAGAATGGAGAAAGAGAGAAATGGAGAGAGAGGAGATAGAGGGGGGAATAAAATGGGAGAACAGGGCCAAAGCGGAGATGCCATGAAAAACATGGAATAAAAAGGAAGGGAGCGAAAGCGAGAGTGATTTTAGCCCTTACAGGAACGGAGTCAATATGGGCTACAATCAAAGTGATAATTTTAACAATGCAAAATCCATTTGGAGGCTCAGGGATCCAGATGGAGACAACACAGGTTTGGTGCAAAACACGATACACACATTAAGACTCCCACAAGCGAGATTTGCAAAACAACACACCTCACCACTGTTTTTCTTGGGGCAACAATACTTGTGACTAAACATCTGCATATTCACAAAAAAGTCTTCATGGCAGATTTATTCATCTGAGTCCCTGCGAAAGTGTTTGCATGTGCGCGAAGGCAAATGCTCATTCCCCCCAAATTATTTATGAATTTATGTCAACACTCCCCCTGTTTAATCTTGTTTGGACATAAACCAGACTCATTCCATTCTTGGTCTGGCACCGGCGATGTAGATGGTGTTACACACATGCATCAGTGCACTGTGCATTTTGATCCGAAGCAGCCGACTAATAAGAATAATGATACATAAGTGGGTCAAATTTATTCTTATTCCCACAATAATTTGGGCGGGTGACTTTATAAAACAATGTGCACACATGCTGGAATAAAACCAAGCTTGCAGAAGGAGATTTTTATTCACAGTGCTATAAATGTTATCCAAAGTGAGGCTGTTGTTGAAAGCTATGATGTCATGACTGCAGTTTCAAATGAAGTGTCACACATGGTGCAAAGCGTGTGTGAAGGTATGCGCATTTCGAACAATAAATACCAGATACTGCGCGGAAACGTATTTTTCTTTCGTCCAGATACATCATTTGTACATCTGGCCCCTGTTATTTTTTATATCACAGTGACAGGCCCAAAGGGAGGCTCTACAATTACAGGTCGAAACAAGGTGACATATTTGTTGGTGATTGACCCAGATAAGTGTGCGGCATTTACTGGAAATGACATTTCTGCTGTTGTCTGGTTTGCAACAGGTCTATCAGCTGGTGTATTGTTACAACACAGAAAGCATTTCAATTTACTAAACATACACTATCACCTCCAGAAGATGACAAATTATTTGTTGTGTCAACAGCACCATTTTCGCTCCATGCCATTTACTAAAGCCTCTTGCAAAAAGAATCACTGCAAGTGAAAAATAGCACCTTGTTTCAGTCCACGTAGGAACTTTTATCATTTACATGCAAATGGCCTTTAGCAGAGATTTAGTCAAGACCAATTACTTACTCAGTGGCAATTAACACAAAGCCAGTGCATTCAAGGATCGATGCCATTTGTCTGTCTTTAATTTGTAAGCCAGACATCATATTACACTGTTGGGATGCTGGAGTCCGGTATTTCATGCGTGACTGAGGGATCTGGGGAGAGTGATGCATATGGAGAGGCTCACCATACCAAATCACCATCAGAGAGAAGATGTTCTCTAGCGTCTGACAACCCATAACTGACAGATGGACTAATACGACTTAATTCCTTTCGGCCTGTAATTCTTTGTCCTCATCTTAACAATTTAATTGCAATTCGACGCTGGATGTATTTCCACATACAATGCAACTGGTGTCATTGTATGCTATTCTTGGCAGTCTGCCACATTTCATTTCTGCGCTCTCTGTCGTCAGCCGTCAATTCTATTCACTCAATACAGATACCAATCTTCTTTACATTGGTAATAATAAACAGGATGTGTTAAAAACATGTCATGGAAAGAGAAATAGACGTATGAGAAAGCTATTTTCAGTGTATCCTGTTTCCCTATTCATCTGCAGCCCATTCAGCTCTATTTGATCATAGTTTCTATGCCTTTCCATTACTGAAATGGCAATTCTATGAGCATTAATGAGTGAGTCACATAAAAGGCCAGCAAAGTGGAAAGGAAAACAGTTTTAAAGGAATTTATTAAGACAACACGCGTACACAATCACTTGCGTGCAGATGCTTGCGCACACACATGCAGAAATAACCTGGAAGGTATTCCTAATTACAGGCAAATGTATTCATTGATATTGTTGCAGCACTTTATCATCGCAGGATGTGATTTGCATTGAATTTTTTTTGTGCTGTTGTGTTAATTGTTTACTGTGGGCTAATTAAAGCCCGCCTGTCATTAACGATGATCACTGCTCTCTGCAGATGGAGGCAATGGTGACAGACCCCGACAGAGGGAGGAGAGGAAACAAAAGAGACAGAGAGAGGGAGAGACAGAGGGAGGGAGAGAGAGGGCCTTGTAGAGGGATCATTACGGGGGGTTTTGCCTGGGCTCTAGGGATGGCAATGTCTGTCTATGTGTTTATCCACCTCTACGGTTTAAACAGACATATTTTAACAATTAAATTCTGTGCAGCCATGGTCCCCGGAGGATAAATCTTATTTACTATTTGAGATCCCCTGGCTTTTCCTCTCGTGACACCTGTAGATCAAGGTTATCACTTATCAACAGAGAGATCAACATCTGATGATTTCAATTCGATTCGATTTGATTCAATTCAATTCAATTCAGAGTCCTGCAATTGATGTAAGATGATGAGATATAAGATATCCCAAAGGTTTTTCTTGGGTGTGTAACATTGTCTGATATATCTATCCAGACTGATGTATTATCACACCCCCAGTTAGCATGCTAATATGCTAAACCAGGATGATATGAAGTATAAACATTACATCTGCAAAACATCAACATGTTCGCATTGTAATTGTGAGCATGTCACTATGCTAGTGTTAGCATTTAGCTGAAAGCATCCCTTTGCCAATGCTCAAAGAGCTGCTAGCATGGCTGTAGACTCTCAGTGTTTTGTTTAATTAAAGACAGAATTTACACTCCATAAACATGTAATTTTTGCTTCAAAGTTATTCATTTAAATCAAATTGAAATGAACTGAAGAAAGATATTAGTGATTTGAGTTACTATTCAAGGAAAACTACAGCACAATTATAATTTTTAGGATTATTGGTGCCCAGTGGGGACTTCCATACATTAGGCCATACTATTTATTTATTCACCATTCATTCAGCATGTTCACCAAATATTCACTATATGGCAAGGCAGTGTACCTTTGATAACAAAGTTGTTTTTTTAATGTTGTAATTTACAGTTTTAGACATCGGAGTTGTATACTCATATTTTTTTTTGAAAATACACTACACTACCTATATATCTCCCAAATGAAGATACACTACATATTAAAAGCCGAGAGAAAAATAGGGCATGTGAGAATGTATAAAAGTGTGTTTGTATGGTACATAATGACCATGGAATCAGAAAGTCTTGTCTTGGCAAAATGTAATTCAGTGATGAACATCAAAGATTTGGCAGCAGTTGAGAAAGAAAATGATGTATCTATTTAAACACAGAAAGTGTGATTGCAGCTGTTGTAATCGAATGTGTAGAGCGTGTGTGAGCGCTGTTTGTGTGTATTCTCCTGTGTATGTTTCTGCATGTTTGTGTGGGTGACTGTGTGTAAAAGACAGAGCGAGCTTTGTGCAAGCTCGTGTCAATCACTGTTAGCTGGAGTGGATGTGTTTGTTAGTGCATGTCTTTCTCCATCACTGAGTGTCCATCCACATTAGATCCTATGGCAGGATTAAGTGGCACTGCTGAAGGTACACGGCGGCCAGGAGTGGTTATATCTTCATTTACTGCTGGCAGCTGGTGATTTGTTCCTGTGCACATCTTGCATGTCTGTGTGTGCGTGTGTGTGTGTCTGTATGCATGCATACACACGGAGTCAGGAGTAAATGGGGAGTGAAGAGATTTCAACTCAAGCTGATCGACTGTGTGTATATCACATGTAGCTATAAGTGTGTGCGTGTGTGTGTGTTAGAGAGACTGAATAGACGGAGCGATAGGTGGTAAATGTGAGGAGAAAGGTAATCTCTATTGATGAGAGAGGAAAGATCGCAGGTGAAGGTTGCTGATGATCAGTCAAATGCAGACCTGGTTGGCTCTGTAGAAACAATCAAGGCAGGAGGCACTTGGGAATGCAAGTTACAAATGAAACCCGATCAAATAAATCACACAGCGCGGAAAGTGTTGTATGTAGGGCGTAGCACAAATTTCTGGGCCCTGTACAGTCTCTGTGGGCCCCCTGCCCTTTCTCTCTTGGTCAATTTTTAACTTTTTGGATTTTTGTTTTTACAAAAAATATGCAAATTCAAGTGCAGGGGCAGACTAAATCATTTTGTGCCTTTAAGGGATGAGAGCATCCTCAAATTGCTTCCACTATTTTTAATTTTACAATTTAAACGGACCTGCACTTGTTTAGCGCCTTAATAGTCTTCCAACCACTCAAAGTGCTTTAACAATACGTCTTAACCCATTCACACATACACTTTCACTCAATGATGGCCGACTTAGTCATTGGGAGCAATTTGGGGTTCTGTATTTTGCCCAAGGATACTTCGATAGACTGAAGAGACTGGGGATCGAACCCCCAACCCTCCCATTAGTGGTAGACCCACTCTACCTTTTGAGCCACAGCCACATTACTAAATAAAATATTGCAAACAAGACCAAACAGTCAGTCCCACATAAACCCTCCACTATGACACCACTGTATTACATGTTTGGACTGGTTTGCATCTGTATCCCAACATGTCAAGAAGTTAAGTTTGTGATATGGGATCAAGCTCTACGATCCCTGGATCCCACACTTACCATAATGCAACTAATAGTGTCTTTTCAGTTGAAATGTCTATGTCTTTGTAACTTTATAACTGATTTATTGTAATAAATGTATGCTCTTCAAGCACAATCTGATTTAACCTCTGGTGACATCATTAGGGTATCCTAAAAGTCTAACCCCTTGTCCTTGCGATGGGAGATGGACACAAGCAAAGTGCGGAATTGCCAAAGAGTGCAATGAATGGTGGCCACTGTTATAATAAGGCTGTCATGGAATAACCATAAAACACGCTAGCTATTTGGGTTCTGGTAAAGCGGGTGGTCCCATCGCCACTCAGCAAACAACAATGATTACACAAACAACTGCAATGAATCTATGGCATCAGTGCTTGAGGTCAATAGGTGTTCCTTGCAGGACAAGCAATACACCTGGAATGAAAAGGAGAAAACAGAAAAAAAGACAAGTGCACTGGAGAGGAACTATGCATGACTTTTGCTCCAGTAAGAGTGAAAGGGTTAAGTCAAGTTCAAGACGTCATAGGAGCTCATTTTTCCGGACAAGACAAAACTCAGTTCCTAGAGTCGGGTCCCATCAAACTTATAGTTATACACTTTGTTTTTTGTATTTAACAAACAAGGTATTATCTGTTAATCTGTAATCCTTGGAGATGCTGTTTCCCCTCTGCTTGCAGTCTTTAGCTAAGCTAAGATAAGCTATTGCTGGCTGTAGCTTCATATTCAGGCATAAAGGCATCAAAGTTGTATTGATCTTCAAATCTAACACTAAGCAAGAAAGCATATTTCCCAAATTGTCAAACTACTCCTTTAAGGTGTTTAAATACTAAATATGCGCACCTCTATGTCTATGCAAGATAATCAGATATTTGCAGTCTGGATTTATCCCTTATGACCTGCAAATAGCTCAAAAACACCAGCATGACTGATAAGACTGATGTCGTCGTTGTGTTATCGCAGTACAGAACTGGTTAAACTACTTTGTTCTTTCCTGAAAGTTTTAAGGTGACCTTTCCATCGAGGTGACAAATGCAACAAGACAAAACAAGCGATTTTTAAATGGCACTCCTGCACTGTTTGCATGAGTGTATGCATATGCATCTTTAAATGAGAAAAGAGAGAAACAGGCACGGATTGTTTTTCAGCCATCTGCCAATTTTACCGCCCCACGGCAAAAACAAAATGACTATATATAAAAATAAGTACAAAGGAATTAGACTCACTGATGTGGGATATAAATTACACAGTTTGCAGCAGGTGAGCCAACTCATGTTAATTTGGACCCAGCCATGCCTACCCATGTATGTCCTTCCTCGTCCAAGCTGACAATGCCAACTACCACCAGCACCTGCTTCCTCTCAGCTCTTGCCCGAACAAACAAAAACACTTTCCTATCAGCTCCAGGTTATGCTTGGCTTTTTCTTTTAAAGAGAACAATAAGAGCATGCAGCAAACAGGCTGATAGCAATTGCAAAGAACTTATCTTAATAAAAACAATTTGCTGTGCAAAAAAGGTGTGTAAACTTCATTTCCTGACTTAAAAGCTGTGTAAACTATGTGTGTTTATTCTCTGATGGTGCCAATCAGCTCTTTGTCTATCTCGCTGCCCCCAGGGTCCTGGCCCATATGCCTGCCTGGTCTGCAAGCCTGGTCACACAGGTCAGGACCCTGCCAGCCTCACTGGGATACAAGACTGTGTGTGAAAGTGTGTGCGTGTGTGTGCGCGTCCATCTGTTACAATTGAGGTGCGTTGTGTGACAGATCACCCCTGACCCCACCCCTCTGGGAGAGAGAGCGTGTGTGTATTGCTTTAGTTACACACCACAGATGTAGAGTGTGTTCACATGGCGTCTGTCTGAGCATGTACACATTCGAGGGCTTGCATGGGCCCCAAAATCTCTGTATCTGTCTTTATAAGCGAAAGGCGTGCCTGACCCCCCAGCCACCAACTCATAACCACCACTTCTTTTAACACGCCCCCCTCCTCTCTCCTATCAGTGTATTCTGAAGCAGATGGGGTGCCAGGGTCACCTCTGACCCCCTGCCGCTCTGTGACTGATGGGACAGCCCAGCCCTGTCACCCCCCTCTATTGTACCCTGATGGGCATCTGACACCACTCGGACTCATTTATTAAGAACACTTCCACCACGCACCTGAGCTTCTTAATAAGTCTGCCAATCAGGGTTACCCCATAAGCAATACATTTCAATAACTCTTTGTTGTAGCAAATTTATCAGAGGACTATAATCAGTCAAATGTCATGTGGCACCTGAGCTTAATAATAATGCTGACAATCAATGCATTTGGCATTAGAAAGCAACTGACCTGTAGTTAAAGGGTCGATACACACAAATGACAAAAAAAACATTTCCTCACTTACATCTGATGGTATTGAGTCACGCTGATAGCTTTGGTTTTATTTGCCAAGACTTTGAGATATCTGTCTCTGGTAAACGGGGGTAAATAAAATAATGCTTGCGCTGCCGAAAGAATTTGAAAGAATACATTTATAATTTGACAGCAATGTATCTTTCTTGAGAAAGTATCTTCATCACATAAGAGCAATCCACTCATCAAAGTGTCAACGGTTTTATTGGGACTATTTCTTTTAGGGATGCACCATATTGGATTTAGTGCTGATATACAACAACTCATTTGGCCGATAACTGATAGATATAGCGATACAATGTTTTTTAATGTGTGTAATATTAATTAATTGTTACACGAAACAGATGTTGACAGATTTTTTTCATTGGAAACGTAATTTGCAGTTGAAAAAAGGTAAAATATCACAATATATGCTATAATACTCTGTCAATGGTAACACGTTTAACATCACAATAAAACTGTATCATTACCTTTAGTATTGTGATTACATTTTTTTGTGTGGCCTCTGGCCCACTCCTAATGCCTGCTCACCAAAACATAACTCTGCGCTGCATAAGATTTGGATTGTGGTATGAAAGATAATAATGTTAAATGGGACATGATGCTGTGATATTGGCGCATCAAGCACTAACACACCAACTAAGAGGAAGATGTTTGAATTAAACAGATTTTTTTTAAACATATAAATGTTTAAATGACATGTTCACGTTATGTTTTTCCTCTACAGTGAAGTCCATGCCTGCTTTTAACTGCTCTGACATAACGCCCAACAGCCCCTCCTACTACCAACCCCGCAATCTTGGGTAAGCATTATTTTATGCTATAAAAGCAAAAACAATCACCTTACCCTAATATCAAAACCATACTGCATTCACCTAAAATTACCTTCATACTGGTAAAAGTGAGAGGAAGTATATTATTTCATAATTTCTGTGAACTGCCCCTTTAAACTCCCCCATCCAGTCTGAGCTGTTCCCACACAGTGCCTTCCTCTACAGACTCAAAACACAGCCAGCTATGTAGAAAGGCACCTTAACATAAATAGATTTTAATCAAAGGAATGCACTTCGGTCTGCGCTTGTTATTTCACGTCTGCACTTTTTATCCATGTGTCTTCATGTGTCCTCCTTGTGTCCGTCTCATGAACTCCTGCTGGTACGTGAAGCTATTTTTGTAGTGTAAAATGAACATCAAGGCCATCGGGAGGAGGTGGATGTTTGGCTCACAGAATCTAAGGGAATGCCTCATGCTAACGCTCTGAGACAAATTAGCATACTGATTCAGCCGTGGCTGTTGTAAATCCATTTTTCTCCTTGCAGATCTGTAATAAACACCGTCGCTGGTTATGAGAACGAGTTTTTTCCCTTGTGATGATTGCTTTTTCCCCCAATGTGGGGAAATACATCTTACTGTATTATGCGATTGCTACAGCATGCTGCAATATTAAGTGTAATGTGTTTTTTTTTTTTTTTTTTTTTTTTCCTTGGATGATCCCTATCAGAGTATCGGGTGAGATTGAAATCATATGGTTGCATGGGCCCCATGGCGTGTAAATCTCTTTTGGGGCAGAGGTGATAAGCCAAAAAAGTTATTTCCTCCAAAATGCCAGGGAGGGCTGTAGAGGTCAATCTCCTTCCCTAACAGAAAAAAATGATTATCTCTGACTTTTGAGAAAGAGATTAGGGTTTCCATCCATTACAAGAGTGCCATTTTTAAAAAAGTGTATTTGCTTCTATGTGGGCATATCCAACAGTTTGTGTGTTTGGGTATTCTTTTTTTTTTTTGTTTTATGATTATCCTGAACAGCTGCAGTGATATTACATGGCGCAAACACGGAGAATAACAGTAAGAGTAAGTGATAAGACAAAATGCATGAGGGATGGCTAAAGTATAACCATGCCACAGATGGAAAAATCAACACTTGAAGCCATTTCTTTTTCCAGAATGACTGACACACCTCTTAAAAAGAAGGATCACCTATAAAGAAATCTGTTTTTGAAAGTTATTTAAGTCGATTCGTCTTATTTTGAAAACAGCAGGTTTGCAAATCAAGTTTTGAACCAGACCAAAAGCGCTGGGTAAAATTTAAATGAAAACAATCCCAAAAAAAGCTATTTGCCATCTGCAATCCATATCCTTTGGGAAAATGTGCATATGCAAGAGTGAAATAACGGAGAAAAAAAAAAACATTTGGGGCTTTAAAGGTCAAATGTTGACTGTGAAGTGCTGTCCATACTCAAATGAGGCCCCTGGGGCCGTGTTTTGAAGTGAGCGTTTAAAATGAGTACAGTGAATAGCACAACCAGTCACCTCTCACATTCTGAAGGTTACATTATTTAAAAAGGGCACCGTGTCCCAGAATGAAGGGTTTTCAGGACCACACGCCACATACAGTAGTTCTGCATTTAGCCAAAGTGCAAGAGCACAACCAACTGCTACGACTCGACCTGGAGGTGTCGTTTCAGGATGCCTCTTTAATTTGACCTTTCTCAGGTACACTTGGTGTTGACCTTTACTTTTTAATACTGGTAGGTATTTCAGCACATGTTTTACTCATTAGAGGTCAGGAGAATCCTCAAAACATGAAATGTAAACTGCATGCTACCTGGATGGGATCCTTTCATAAAATATTCCATCAGAGATCAATGATTTCATGCCAAGAATGCTAATTAGCATCTAGCAGGCAATTTCTGACCCCAATCTCAACCCCTCAACATTAACTCCTAATCCTAACCCTGTATCTCTAATCTCAATATAATTTCTACTGCTTCGCCTTGAAATTAAACTCATATCTGCTGCATAATCAGTTCTCTTTCCATATGTCTGATTTTTCCTTATTTGCACTGAACCCTGGGACCTGGTGTGATTTAGGAATCCACGTCTGCGTTTCACGCGTTGCCTTTCCACCAAATAAACAAAGTCAGTGTTTCGCTCTAATTTAATCCCAAGGATCATCTCTGGAGACGGCAGAAACATAATGGGTCTTCATGCTGAGCGGCTAGATGAGCATCCTGAATCTGCACCCAAATTACTATCAAGCTTTCATTAGGATTTTTCACAGCAGCCTCCATAAATTGCTAAACCAAAAAAAAAAAAAAGAGAAAAAAAGAAAAAAAATGTGCAGGAAAAAACAAAAACAAAAAACGCTTATGGGAGGTAAAATTGCCCACATTAATGAGATGCAGAATCACATGGGATAATTTATCAAATGATCACTTTGTAAAATTCCATCATAAATTACCATACCGTGCGAGATTACAGACACGGCAGATTCGTACGGGATTAAGAGCACAGACAACTGGTGCAATTATTGCAAATCCCAGCGTGGCCCAGAGGCGATACAATTTCTGTGCAAAAAAGCAAATTATTATGATGCTAAACAGACAACTAATTCCAAACAGATTAGTTTAAATGCCATGATAATTTTTTATCTACAGCCATAATTAACCTTTATTCAGGTTGTGTTAAATGACTGCAACTCTAATCTCGCAATCAAACGCCTTCGGTGACGCACGGAAGTTGTTGCCTCGGTGACAATCAACATTGTTTCATGTGGCCTGATTTGGATCTTAAGTCGTGACTTTGAGAAAACTTCTGAATGACGAATAGGTTAGAGGTTTAGTTGTTGAGTCAAAGTAGCGACTGACAGGCAGCTACAAGGTTAATAAGTTGTCACTGATACAACAGAATGTGACACCAGTTTCCTTTACTAAAACTAAAGCACTAAAGGGTCTTCCACATCTGTTTTATTACTTTTTCCCTGAGTTGTTTTTTGCTTTCGGGTAACTCTAACTACCATTCTAAATGTTTGCTCAGTGCTAGAGGGACACACAATTAAAGCAGGCAATGGTGGCTCCCACTGTACTTCTCTGCATGACCTTAACAATATGTGTCTCATTCAATATTCCAATGGCTGTAAGCATTGTTAGATGGCGCTGCATTGATTTGTAAGTCCTGTTTGTAAGCGCAGAAAGCATTTACAAATGGTGCCGGGTAGAAAGGGCTGACTGCCTCTGGCCAATTAATTAGTTGGTGTCACACATGTCATCAATCCTGACATACAAACTGACTTAGAAACTCGGTTACTACAAGCTCTGGTGCCTCATGTAGTGTAGTGCGTATTAGCATAATGAAATATTGAATGTGCCATAGTGAGGGTGTCAATTTGTTGCACGCAGAGCAGCATTAGCCAGTTTGACCCTTTGCTGCTTGTGTCCTTTGTGGTAAATGAGCTGGTACGCATG
Organism: Plectropomus leopardus; assembly: GCF_008729295.1. Classification (NCBI taxonomy): domain Eukaryota; kingdom Metazoa; phylum Chordata; class Actinopteri; order Perciformes; family Serranidae; genus Plectropomus; species Plectropomus leopardus. The sequence continues at coordinate 6,767,737 of NC_056485.1, read as the reverse complement.
ATGTGTTGGGATTTGGCAGGCGGAGTGAGTTTTGATTCTGCTTGTTTGGTTTAGTCATAGTTGTAAAATTTTCTCTTACCTAAGAGAAAAGAATAAATACATTTTTTTTAAAAAAAAGTATAAAAAAGTATTGGTGAATGCCAAAAATTAATGAGTACTAACAAAACAAGAACAAACGTAGACATCAGGCCCATTGACGTAAAGTTTGACTGCTCTTACATCAGGCCATTGACGTAAAGTTTGAAATTCAACCCCCCACATTTTGAAATGTCAGACCCCCCCACCCCACTCCAACCCCCTTGAGGAGACACAAAACAACTTCAAAAAGACACAAACTTACAACAAAGAGACACAAAACAAACAGCGACAAAAAAACGTCCTGAAAGAGACACAAAAAACTACTACACAACACATTATTACTACAGAGGCACAAAACAGCACAAAGACACGCAAAAGTCACACAACCTGAGACACAAAATGTCCACAAAAACACAAATGATCACACAGTATGCCCACAAAGTTACATACAAAACACACAAAATTACCTTAAAGTGACAAAAATTGGCTACAAAACGACTTGAAATTTGAACAGAGAGCCAAAACAACTTCAAAAACACATTATAATGAGACATAATAATAACACAATTATCTCAAAGAAACCCAAAACAACCACAAAACACATTAACAAGTACAATAAGTCACAAAATGACCACAAAGAGAGCGACAGAATCAAAAAAGACCAAATTATCAGGAAGAAACGCAAAAAGATCAAAAGAGATCCTCCCCTGAGGATAAACTGCAGAGACTTTGGTTATTGCTCAACTTTTGATTTAGCTCCATTATCAGGTCGAAATTGTTATTTGTCCAAGCGAATACCTGAATGACCACTGATACTCTCATCAGCCCCAGCTAATCGGCAATAGTTAGCAAGCTAATACATTAAGCTAACATGGTGAACAACGTGAGGATCGAATGCTAAACATCAGCATGTTAATGTTGCTGCAAGCTAACTTTAGCATTTAGCTGAAAGCACTGCCGTGCATATGGCTGATAGCGCCACCAGCATGGCTCTAAACTCTTGTTGCAGCATAAAACAGACAAGCTGGAAACTACAGTTTGGACAGATACTCATATCAAGCTGTTTCTTCATGTTTTCATAACTGCCGTCTTTGCCAAATAAGAACAAGCACAGACAGGTCTGTCAACACAAGCCAAAAATCTCTGATTTATTGGGATGATGGATTACTAAAACTCTGTCCAATAAAGCTTCCTTGTTTTCGGCAGGAGAGGGATTCTCGCTGTGCCTGAGCAAACGACAACGGTCTGCGGGTTTACTCAGATGCACAAGTTGAAGGCTAAGAATAATGGTTTAAAAAAGGGAAGTGGTGCACCATGTCTGTTTTCAAGCCACAGCTTACTGGTAATGAGGCATCGCCGACCTTAACAAAACAAATAAAACAAAGAGAACTTTCCTACTGTGGTCTGGACCACAGAAAGCAAACTGTAGGTGTGATATTACACACAGTGTTTTTTCCAAAGAGCACTGAAACTGACACGTTGTGCAGAAAACATGCCCTGTTCTCCGCTCTCCTCGATGAATACAGTGAAATAAACATTTATTCTTATAGCGATGCAATTTCCAAGTAAGGGACAGCCTGTGGCTCAAGAGCAATAAGTGCTCACGCTGATGATACAGCCTGTAGTCAATGAGATGGACAAGTAGCCAGACAGTGATTTGACTCACTGTTTGTATTCCGAAGACTTGCTATGGGAAATGTCCACTCTGAGGCTTCATTTTATTCCGTGGCCTTAAAATCATTGTTTGTCAGTGTTAGTCATCCTCTCGCCCTCTCTCCCTTACACTCATACCTTTCTATGGTCGCCTCGTTCCCCTATCTCGCCATGTCTGCTTTCTCCCCCCGGCCGCCCCCCTGAAGTCCTCTTGATCCCAAACAAAGGTGGAGCTCTTGAATTGGCTTTAGGGGGGAAAAAGACTAAGAGAATGTAATGTATCTGTTTCTATCCCGGCAGCCAGTGGGAACAAATATTGACATGTAATTCTTTCTTCTCTCTCCCTTCTGTCTGTGGCCAAACCTTCACTTCCATTACAGCTGTGAGGAAGAATGGGAGGGAGAGTCAGTGTCACCGGGGAGACCGACATGAATGATATATTTTTCCGTTCTTTTCTCCCGTTTCTCTGTGCTCCTCTCTTGTGCTCTTTCTTTCTTTCTTTTTTTTTTTTTTTTTTTGCAAGGTTGCTCGGCTTTCGCTCACGTCCTGTTGTTGTCGATCTCTGCGGTGAGAAAGCGAAGCCCTTTTCCAACAAGGTAAATAACCATTAGCGTGTGAGTGAGTGGGAAAGAGAGAGATGGCACGGCAGAGGCAGAGAATGAAACACACAGAGTGAGAAAGACAGAAGGAAGAGATGAAACTTGGAGAAGGTCATTTGTTGCTTTTTCAATATCCTCGAGCCCCCCCGTCCCACCTTTTATTTTATCCAAGTGCCTATTTATCTTTGCCCGAATTGTGCCTTGACTCAAGCAAGACAGCTCGGGCCTTTTACTATTCACGACTTGTAATATATGAACACTATGGCTGCTTCTCACAGGTTGTAAGATTTCTCATTACATCTCTTTATTTATCTTGCCAGCACAGAGACACAGAAGGAGGGATGTGGAGACAAAAAGACAGGACAGTGATGTGACAAGAAAGGAAAATAAGTGATTTATTTTATTATTTAAGCACAATATCCTGTTGCAGGAGGCGTAGTGCTTTGGTGGGTGGCGGTGATGTAACACATCCAAGGGCCCGGCTGGCGCTCTCCTGCGCCTATCACTCATTGGACACATATTATTGATCACAGATGCTGCTGGTTGCCTTGGTTGCTTTAACTCGGTTTGCCCTCTGTCTTGCCGTCTGCCTTTCTTCCTCTTTGTGTCGGCGTCTCCCATCCTCTCCCGTTTCTTCTCCCCTCCAATCCTTCTGCCTCTCCCAAGCGCCCCACTTCTCATCTTCCTCCATCTGCCACCTCTCTCTGCCTCCCCTTCTGCTACCGTCCCTCGAAGTCCGTCTCTTTGTCTATGGCAGCCCTCTCTCCTGTCAGACATGCCTCTCTCCTCCCTCCACCTCCTCCTGTCTCCCTGAGTGTCCTTAGGAGACACTTGTAGACGAGGCAGGGGCTCATATACTTGGAGGTTATGAAGGAGAAACACTGAATCAAGTTCGGGGCTGTCCAAGTGTTTGCTCGGCATCCGAGCACCTCGTTTGTGGATTTCATGAATAATTGATTAAATAATGGAAAATGTAATGAGGGAGATGTTTTAAAATTCAAATTCAAATCAAACAACTAGCCGTGGCATTCGCCCGCTCTTCAATAAGCAGATCTCGGCGGTGATTGGCTACGGGACGGGGGCTGTGTGACTGCAGTGTTCATCCAGCCATGGAGGGAGGAGATTAATTTGAGGGTATTTTGGGGAGTTGCGAACACACAGGTGAGTTTATGTGCGCACAAACTTGGCCAAGTTCAAACAAGTCAGCCTCATGTCTGCGCTGCTTCATCTTCAAGAGTAATTTTCAGCCGAATCGTCCTATAGGTCTCCCACGATCAAGATACATGTGTTCGTGCTCACATCTGTCTGCGCTAAAAGATGGATTTGCGTGTCTGTTCATACAGTGCCTCGGCGGCTCTGACTGAATGTGTGACTCGGTAAATGTATGCGCTCTCATGTGCCCGCTTGTACCATGCATGTCCATTAATGTCACGCTCCAGCGGCGGTGAGCGTGTGACATAACGGATCAGACAGTGGCGTTCTGAGGAAAAGGCGCCACATTAGGAAGCCGTGGCGTATGGAAAATGCATGTCACATCCATGTTCACTCAGTCTCTCCTCGGCGCCATCCTTCACTCTGCTGCACCGCTTCTTTCATTTATCGTCCCCTCGCTGTTTTTCCACTTACTTTTCCACTACTTCCTCTTCTTCCCCTTCCTCTGTCTTTCCCTGTTTCTTTCCCTCTCTATCACTCACTCCATAATTTCACCTATGCTCTGCATCACTCCCCGGCTCTCCCTCCCTCAGATATTTCGGTCCCTCTCTCCAGCACTGCCATGGCACAATGCAGGGATCATTAGTGGCTTAATGGAGGTAGCCATTTTCTGCAGGGGGGAATAACAATGGCAATGAGCAGTATCCACCACTCCTCTGCCCTCCCCTTCCTCTCCGCTTCTTTTTTCCCCTTTTTCTATCTTGTTGACTCTTTGCTTCCTCGCCCTCTCTCCTGCTGCGGTGACAGGGACACTGAGTGCTGTGTGCACCCGCTGTAAGAGTGGCTCCTCCTGTCTCATTTACACTGATATTGGACTAGGTATCAGGTGTGTGTGTGTGTGTGTGTGTGTGTGTGTGTGTGTGTGTGTGTGTGTGTGTGTTTTGACATGGGAACGGCCATCACTGCCAAATAACTGCATAAGCGTACCGCGATATGACACATCGGCAAGAACAAACGCAGGTGGGAAGCTTACACACTCACAAACTGAAAGTATTGTGCATGAGTGTGTATGTGTGTGTGTTTCTTCAACCCAGCAACTCTCTGCCAGTTTATTTTGGGTGATATTGTTGCATGGAGAGGGGTAGAAAGATGGCGATTCGGTAACACATAGCTGAGGCCTTATGGGAAAGAACGGGGAATAAAATCCCACACATTTGCTATATACACACACACACACGCACAACCCGTTTGACGTCAGCATTTCTTATAGTGGGATAATCATTAAAATCTGTTATATGTGCTCTAACTGTTATTAATTGGCTTAGGGGCCTTTTAAGTTTTTTACAGGGTCATCTAATAAAACTCCATTCATAAATATTTAAATGTAATAAAAGAAAAATGTCATTAAAGATATATGTGTAATTTCAGGTGGCTTTAAAAGAAAATATGTAGTGATACATGCAGTCAATGATAGAGATAAATGTTCTCAACAGTACATGTGCACTTGTTGAAAAGAGGACAGTCACGCCTCTCTTAAATTCCGTCTCCAGTCAGTGCATTAAAGTTCGGGTAAAGCAAAAATAAAAATGTGTTTGTCACACCACAGAGAAATGTGCTATTAACCACCACCAAATTTGAGTGATTTGAGTATATAAAATTAGGTTTTAAAACTGTGAAAAGATAAGCAGTTTTCTCTGCGTTGGGATGCTGTAGGCATGTTGGCTGTAGGTAATGAGCCGCGGTGAAGCGACAGACTCTCCACAGTAGCAAACATAGCACACGCTGTCTAGTTAAAGAAGTATTTTACAGATATAAGGAGAGTCCTCACATAACACTAGGCTGTCTATGCAGTAGAAAGATGCATATACTTTTCAAATTGGTGCTACATGACCACAGAAATCAGAGAAAAAGGACTGTGGCATTGGCTTTTGCTCAAAATGCAGAAAACTTCAACTACCAGAATGCATTGGACCAATAAACTCCCCCATTGGTGGATGACGTTATGTGCGTAGCCAGCCAAATCTCTTGTTACAGTTAAACAGTAAGCTAAAAAATGTTTCAGAAAACATGAAGCGAGAAATATGCAACGCGGTAACAGAGTCTTGGTTTATAATTGATCAGCGCTGTTTATTTCGACCATTAGATCTCTGTTATTCAGCCTGGATTTTCACTGTACAGGAAGCAGTTTGGCATCTACTCCCTGTTCACAAATTCTCATCATGGCAAAACGGTGCACTAAAATAGTTTCTGAAAACATTTTTAGATGAGAAATAGGCAGTGCAGTAGCTGCAGGTTGCTCCACAGCGACAGTATCTTGTTCACCAGTTAACAAAGCACCCTCCCAAAGCAAAGGGCAGTAACTGCCAGTGGACCGAGTAGTCAATTGGGGCTGAAAGACTTAAAGGTATCTTTGCGTCAGCATCAGACTTACTCATTTGTGTATTTATTAGACTGAAAGAACCAAGAGAGCTTGCAGAATGTAGCAAACTCACCACTCATGCACAGGGTGTGACCGCAACAACACTGATGTTACGTGCTCTTCTATTGTTAGTAGTAATGTAGTGTGCATCATCTACTTGGCACAATGAACCTTTGTGGGCAGAAATAAATGAAAGCAGGCATTATTGATTAAGCTTAAACTAATGCCTGTCTCATCACAATGTTGCACACATCACATTGCTAATTAAGCATAACAAATGGAGATACTTCGACGCGGGACGCAAAGCGTTAACGAATGCTTTGAGCATGAACATACAGTGATGTATATCATATGCTACAGCCTTCACATTCACCAGATCTCAACCCAACTGAACACCTACAGTATGGGATTTTGGTGCAATATGTTGGTGAGCACTCTGCATCACCATCATCAAAACATCAAATGAGTGAAAAAATGTTTTGGGCAGACTGGTGTTCATCGCTCCAGTGGAGTTCCACTGACATGGAAAATCGAGCGGTGCAAGAACAGCATCTTATTAATGACACTTGATGGTGGCTTCACTTTTAACTTGTTACCCATGTGAATATACACACTCATACATACCGATCTCTCCGCTAATTGTTCACATTGATATACACTGGGCACCGGGTCACAAATTGTTGGCATTAAATTTTCATTGTATGGATTTGGCTCATTAATATGAATGAGGTCTGCTGTGTGTTTGCAGTAGTCCATCTGTAAGACTCACAGAGGAGCATGTGTGATGCCATGCACACAAACACAAACACACACAAATACACACACTCACATGCATCCATATGTAGAGACAGAGGCACGCACACACATGCTGGCACAGTGTGCATTGCTTGACAAACTGCTGCTGCCCTACTCACATCCCTTTATTTACCCAGCGATGTGCCCTGTGTCCCTCCACGCCTCTCTCTCCATCCATTCTTTCTCCTCTCCTCCTTTAATACAAGTCTACCCTACAGTTACCACCTCCCCGATCACTGCCTGCTGCCACAAATCACAGCGGCAAAAAGACTGAAAGGACAGAGAGAGACAGTGAAAAAAAAGGCAGAAACAGAAAATGTTAAAGGGAGGGGAGGCATTAGTGGGGGTCTGTCTTTCTTTCTCTCCAACAAAAGACCAGTGGGCATCCATCTCGGGCCTATCTGTTGACACAGGGCCACAGAATGAGCAGCCAGCTGGCTGGATCAACATGGATGAAAAATAGTAGAGTCACAGCGACCACAGCAGTGACAACTATGACAACAGTTGCTCTGGCAAAAAAAACAACAACAAATATAAACAACCAAGATATCTGCACAAAAAGCAAAGACCGCCAACGACTGCATGCAACATCAAGGGCGGCAATCACAACAATAAAAGCACCCAACAAGGAGAATCACACCTACTGCAACAACTCCTTCTTCTCCTCAGACATCCACTATAACAACCACCTACACAACGGCAGCAGCAAAACACCAACAAAAATAGCATACCCTGCTACAACTCCAACCATAGCAACAGCGAGAAAAACATCCCCAACCTCCTTCCACCACCTCCAACAATTGCAGTGTTTGCTACAACTATTATTATTTTTTGCTACCACTCTGGGTTTTATGTCTGTTAGTTATTTTTTCTCACTTTTCCATTCTACTTCTCCGTTTCTCTTCCACATCTCTCTCTCACTCTCTCCCTCTCATCCATTTCGCAGCTGCGGCAGTGCGAACATCTGAAAACCCTAAATCCGAAATGTGTGCGAGGGGGGCAAACAGCACCCAGTCATTTCTCCGCCACACCCGCTCATCCTCCCCTCTCCATCTCGCCTCTTTCCCTTCTCTCCTCACAGCCATCAACCACAGCAATCAAGCAAGATCTTCTCTGAGAGCGGCGAGGGAGGGTGCAGCGAGCATGAAGAGGAGGAGAGAGGGAGGAATATGGAGGAAATTGATGGTAGAGTGCAACTGCTTGACATTTAAGGCAAGAACTGACTGGCCTTCATATGTACCGATGGCTCTGGCAATGATTTGACTTGTTCTACATATACGGGTCACAACGTTGTTAATGTTAGTATTAATAATCCCAGTTCATGGCAGATTCTTTATTTGTTTTTCTAACCACAGAATTAATAGTGATGATGTGGCTTTCACTGAACTTTAATTAAACCAAAACGTTAAATCAGCAGTTTGAATTTAAAAAGCATGCCAGGTGCAAGAAAGCAAATTATGGCAGAAAATATGCACTTTACTCCTATCAGGGTTGATAACAATTTTAGTATTTACCAGTTTAATTGCAAGGAGATGGAGTCGCGTGGACTTTATCTAAATTACTTTTTTGGGGGGGGAGGGTAAAAGAAAGGTACAGTAAATGAATCTGACAATGTCCATTATTATTGTCCTTTGAAAAGAATGAGTAAAAAAACTAAGAAGGTTGAAGTTTAACAAGGAACTAGCTTTCCTAACTCAAAACAGAGCCTTTGCAACCAATGTCATACACATGCATGTAGGAGCAACAATATGAAACGTTACATTTGCACAGGCATTTTGGGAAAAATGAATGACACACTAAAGTGAAGCTTAATCTCCCAAATGATCGCCATAGTAGGAGGGTCCGATGATGTCATTCTGCATAATAAGTAGCTATGTGCTTCTGTTTGGCTGAGTGTCAGAAATGGCCCTTTAGAAATCTGGCCCTTCAGAGCAACGGGTGTTTGTTTTCGGGCTAACAGGCTGTCGTACAAAATGGACTTTCAGTCCACTAGCTCTATGCTGTCATGGCATGTAGGCAGCTGCCCTAATCACAAAGCGCCTGGCAGTCGGGGTCTTTTGGCTAGCGAATGAGACCAACTACCGCAGCAGTGGTGTGGCTATGTTAGCCTTCAGTAGTTTCAGCGGGCCGCACTGACACTGTACGGTAAGTAATCTGCTCCTGCACAGTTAAGTGTAACGGGAAAAGCCATCAGTGTTAGGGAAGTTAATCACAGGCGGACCAATAATACTATATTAACAGAAAACTTAAGTCACAAAACAATATTATTGTGATTGTAAATGCTTTTTGATACGCTGAGTATTGCAATAAAATATCTTGAGATTTATTATCTTTTTTTCCCCAACTGTAAATTATGTCTCCAAATGAAACAATTGTCAACATCTGTTCTGTCTAATAAGATAAAGTTTTAAAGGGTTTAAGTTTTTTACTTTAATTACTTCAAATGTAGCAAAATGCATCTAGTAGACTAACAAAGGAATTGATTTTATTATTCGTCCAGGCTACCAAAAGTAAAATTTGTATTTGCAATATTAATCGTTTATATAAAATAAAAAATCCATACTTGGTGTCCATTTATCAATATTGCCACACAAAATATTGCAATACTATGCTGTATTGATCGAATATGTATCAGATTTAGGCCACTTTTGCTTTTCAATGTGAACGTAGCCTCAAGCCCTTTGTAGAGCTGAGGGAAACTGCAAAGTTAGCTAATTATTCTCAATGGGTTCTTCACTACAAATGGCCTTATTCACATTACACTCAGTCATTTAGTTCTTTGTTAATATGAAAATACTGATCGGTGCACCTTGACAAATACATCCCCTGATTCTTTTCAAATGTTTCATAGCCTCGTCCAAATCCCCAAATTTCCTCCACATTCAATCTGGTGTTTCATATTTCTACTGTAAAGTTTGACCTCCAAATATAAACAATGATTCAAGGATTATCACTTCACAATATACTGCCATGACCGAAACATTGCTAAGAATGACCTCAATTCATTTTTATGAATACAATTCATTCAGTTTAAGTCATGTTTAAGCATCAGAAAAAAGAAGAAAAACCTTCAGACAGGAACTTTCCATTTCAGTCTGCCTGGACCAAAAAAAAAAAATTCTAGGCCGTTGATGTCGGTGGAGACGGAGGAGGGGAGTGAGCGATGATGGAGCAAACACAAATCAGTAGAGGAGTGAGGAGGTGCAGAGGGGAATGGAGAGGGAGGACTGAGATAAGACATGGTGGAGGGAAGCGGAGAGGACCAGCGCGGCGAAGAAGTGACGAGAGTTGATCTCTATTGATCACCACAGACAGCTTCATTATCAGCACTTACTGGACACACGATGAATTCACAACCACTTCCGTCTGTGTGTGGGTGGCTGTGCGTATGTGTGTGTGTGTGTCTACGCGGTGTACATTACTTTTTAAATGCAGCCTGGTAGAGATTCTCAGGTCGGTGGTTTCAAACAGGTTCTTTTGGGTTTGCGTGACTTCAAAATCCACTCTATAAAAAGGGAACAAATTATTTTAATCCACTCCTGAATTAATATGCTATTTATTGTAATCAGATTACCATAATCCCACTTCATATAAATCCCTGCGTCCTAACCCGTAATGTTTGTGCATGCTCATATGATTATATGTACCTGCGTTCACTGTGGATGTCTCCCTGCAGTCCTCCACAACAAGTTACAGTGAGCGTTTTCACAGGCAGTGCATTCATGAATTAATGAGCAGGGCTGTTGAGACATCTCTCTGAGAGCCCGAGAAAGTATTGAACGATCAAGGAGGACCGTGAGAGAATGAAAGGAGGACGGAAAGAGCAAGAAAACAAAATGGTCTTTTGTAAGACCAGTCTGCTTGATGCTTTTGTAGAATTCTATTATGAATACAGTTTCTGAAGGCCAATATCAACATCAGCGCAAAAAAATATGCGGTTCTATCTTCATAACAAAATGCTTGGTGTAGGATTGTGACAGTGAAAAGCAGTGATGTAAAGTAACTTGGTATATCTATTCAAGCACTGTGTTTAAGTTCTATTCTGAGGTACTTGTATCACTGCTTGTACAAAAACCCTTGTAGGGACATGGATCGGAAATTAGCAGTTCTTGATGCATCAAAGTAACATGAAATGAAATGAATAGGGCAACACTTTAGGAAATGGGAATATTCCATGTTTTCTGAGAGATGAAAGTGTGGATATACCACTCTACTGTCTGCAGGGTTAATGTAAAATTACAGTCAGCGGCTGGTTAGCTTAGCATAGCATAAAAACTGGGAAAAGGGGGCAAACAGATAGAGTGGCTCTCACCCCAAAGCTAACAAAATATGTAAAAGCGCCTCCGTTATATCACATTATATCATATTTGTTTAATCTGTACAAAAACCGAAGTGAAAAAACATAAATTTGCCGTTTTACAGAGGAAATATGCCAAAATATTTTGGCTGGGGCTGCTTCCTGGTGTCTTCCCCTGACAACCTCAGTCTGCCAAGAAAAAGTCCACCACCTAAACGTGCAAAACCACAACCTGCTGTTCTTACACTTTCTTTTCCTATATTTGAACTCCAGCTACATTTATTTACAGTAAAAGTACTTGTTATACTTTAAGTTCATGTTACTAATAAAACTGATGTGTACTGATCTGTATTTTCACTGATCGCTTAGACAATTATCCAAACAACTGGCTAAAAGGAATCATTTAAGCCATTTATCAGGAAAAATGCAGATAATCTTGATTTCAGCTCCTTAAATTTGAATATGTCTTGTATTTCCCTATCTATTTCAATATTTTGATCATGGTAAACTGAATATATGTAAATATTAGTCTGTTAATTGGACTACTCAAGTGATAATAAGACATCAACTGGGGTTACGACAACTTGTCACGGGCACTTTACACTATTTTCTGATGTTTTAATACACTAAATTATTAAACAGTCAGCAGGGTAACTCATTATATGAATAACAGATCTTTAACACAGCAGACTGTAACTTGTCAAAGAAGTGAAGGCAAAAATGTTTCATACATTAGCGATGGCGCTGTTACATATAAGTGTTCCAGTAAGCCGTGACAGTGAGCCAGCAGGCACAATAGCAGGACTCTTAAAGTGAAGCAACTAAACAGAATTCAGCCATCATTCATTTTGTTATTTACAGTTGTGCTTTTCCTTCTGTTGCATGTTAAATGTCTTGCATTAAACAGGTCTATTGTTAGTGGCAGCCATGATGCTCAATAATACTGCGCAGTTGATTGGTGTAATTCAGAAGAAAGAAAATAGTTCCGCCATGAAACTGCTCACAGTAAGGTCGGTGGATTATCTTGAGTAATGGGATGATTTCTGGAAGGAGAAATTGCTGTTGAGCTTTTTTTTTAACCTATTTTTATGTATTTTTTTGGCACTTTGAGTACCACAAGCTAAGTGCCATCTAGTTCCTTTATATTTGAGAGAACGTAACGGCTAATACCTCCAACACTCGGCAACTCACACCAAAACAATCTAGATTAAAAGGGCTTCAGGTAAGAAGAAAGACAAGTTATTTTTTGATATTGGGGCAAACTTTTCCCTTTTAGTAGAAAAAATTAAATGGAGAACTTGCAATGGAGCATTTTTACTAGGGGTGAAAAGACTCTTTGCCTGTTCTATTGTTGAGGCTGCTTTTTGGCATTTTGCCGATTATCTGTATCAGCGTTTTATTTTAATAATCTTGATAAAATTAATCAAGTAAAACGTGCAAAGAAAGTGTCAGCATATGAGGAACTTTTACTTTGTAAAACCTCAGGGAGCTTTTTTAATTCAATCTCTTTAATTTTCACTTGACTTTCTAAAAAGTTGCTTGCTGTATATGATGCTGAAAGTTTCTGTTTTGATTAAACTTTGATTAAATTTGATTGACAGAAAGATTTTCACATTTAATGTTAACGCATATAGGTTCCAAATATCTGTTATTTGTCTCATTACCTACTAATAATTGGCCCTGAGAAAACAATATTGGCCCCTAATTTTTAAATGGACTTTACGGCTACTTCTAATTACGTAAAGCATCTGAATACTTCCTTTATTACTGTTGAAAGCAATACACTAAATAGTTACAACAAATATGTATGTAATAAAACATCTGATGAGGCAGTATATGATGTACATTAAAAGGTCAATGGGTGAGCTAACCACAATCCACAGTATGACTAACAGCGTCAGAATGAGGCTACATCACTGGACTGAAAGGCTCGTCAGTGAGGGCAACATGCACTACATTAGCTCTGTCTCTGTGTTTATGGGCTTCTCTCATCAGTTTCCTGCTATAAAACCGGGGAACATAGTCCACTCCACGGCCAACCATTACATCAATGAGTACACTGTCTGAATGCATTGAATAGTCAATAGGATACAGCGGCAGATAATATGGCAGAGGGAAGGGAAACAGGGTATAATGCATGTTCACTTCAAATCTTCTTTCTTTCCCTTTCAGCAACCCCCCTCTCCTCCCCCCGTGCACCCTTCGCTTCATATCTTCCTTTCATTACCTGGAGAGGAAGCGGCGGCGGTGGGGAGGGAGGGGTTGAGATTGAAGGTAGTTAGTGGTTGCTGGAGTTAGAGGTGTGTGTGGTGGTGGTGGGGAGGGGGACGTGAGGGGGACGTGAGGAGAGGAGGGAAGAAAGAATGAGCGAAGGTTGGCGAGGAGTTGCCTTGGCAACGGGGAGCGGGGCCCTCGTTAGCCCAGCAGGTGCTAATAGGGATAACGAGGGGGTGTTGAGGGAGGGAGCAAAGAGAGAGAGAGGAGAGACCTTTACCTCTCCCAGCATCCTTTGCTCCGGTACTCCCTCTGTCTGTTCCTCTTCCTCCTTTGCTTTAGCCCTCGTCTCCTACCCCTTTATCCTCCTCTCTCCCTCCCTGTCCGCCTCCTGCTCCCCCTATTTCTTATTCTTCTCCTCTTTCTATCCAGCTAGTCCACTTTCAGCATCTCTTTCCATTTCAGCTGCACCGGTTGCACTCATTTCAACAACTACCGGCCCCATTTTTCCCCCTCTCTCTCTCTCTCCCTGTCCCTCCATTTCCACTTTTCTTCTCCGATCCATTTTTGCCTCTCTCTTTAAGCCCCGTCCTCTCTTCCACCCCTCCATCCTGTCCTCCATCCATCCTTACAGTACTTCAAGACTGATAGAAAATAAAGTCCTCCAGCGGCTCTCTAGATGGAGGGAAAAAAAGGCAGAGAGACAAGGAAATAAAAGCTGAGGGGATGGCGAGGGCAAAGGAGGGAAAGAGGGAGAGAGACAGAGAGAGGACATTCAAATCAATACTTGTGTTTGTCAGGTTGTATTTTTCTGCTGTCTCGTGTTTAGTCCTCCCCCCCCGTAACATTCTCTCTCTGTATCTCTCTTGCTAGACACACACACACCCGTGCTCTGGCCATGAACCCAGCAGCCGCCGCCATTTCAGGTTGTTTTCTCCTGCTCAAAGCTCTTTCTCCCTCGGCTGCCCTGGCCATTTTGCGGTCTCTGTCAAAGCCTCTTCATAAGGCATTCAGCAAAAAGGACAGATCTTACACCGCCCTTTCATGAATTTCGAGTTCATACAACCTGATGCTAATTAAAATACAAGTGCCCAAGGCCTGGCCACTTATTGGGACAAAGAATACACAAGGACTGGGTATCAATGCAGCAGATTTGTTCAAATGAAAGGTGCTCTGCTACAAATATGCTCAAAATTCGAAAAAACAACATTCTGTTGCTGATAAAATGCAACATTTTTTTTCCAAGGTCACTTTTTCCTGTTAAAAGATGAACACAAACACCAAACTCATCTATGTGTCACCGGTGAATCATCAGCTCTGCTGCTACCTGGTGCTAAGCACAAATTATTGGGATACAGCAGACTGGTAGAAAGTAAGACTGACCTTTAAGTAATTTGGAACACCTGACGCAGACTGCATGCACAGAGCAGACAGAATGGCCCAAGGTACATATGCACCTTTACCCAAATGCAAATCTGTCCCTTGCTCCATTTCTCCTCATGCAAATCTAAAAGCAGGAGCTCCCTCTAAATCTAAAGTTTGTTGGGGGTCCATTCTGATTGGAGTGACTCGCAACAATGTCGGTTTACAAAAAACACACTTTGTTTTCAAGTACAGTGAAGTGCGATTTCCTGCTGAAGAGTGGGGGAGTTTTTTTTCAACAAGAACAATAACTATTTCAGTGTTCTGTTCTTGGTATTATGTGGCCTGTTTAAAAAAAAAAAAAAAAAAAAAGACTAGGTCTGGGGGACCTAAGGGACCTCCCCCCCAAAAAACCTACAAATATTTATCCTTCAGCCTCCCAAAGTGACTCTAGAAAAATGCATGAAGTGCTTCTCCCACATGATGTGTTCAAGGACTGTCACAAATTCAAATATCTGAAAAACAATAATTTCTATTTTTACAATTTCTGCCTGTGATAAATGGTGTCATTTTTATTTTGGCGAGTTTAGAGGGTATGTTTTCTTCAAAAATAACCAAAAATTTAAAAGAAAAAAAATGGCCAAAAGTTTTAAGAGAAAAGAAAACTGCCAGAAAAATGTATTTATTTGAAGAAAAAACACCTTTCAAACCTGTGGGCCCACAGGTATAAAGGCATATTTCCTTGAAAAGTTTTGGCAATTTTTTTTTCTTACAAAGGTCCAGGCTAAGAAACCCAGTGTCCTCAAATCCTATAAATGCCTTGGTTTTAACTAATTTTACTTTATTCTTTACTTAAAGCCTCTGTGTTATTTACATTTTGCCAAAAAAATTAATATATGGTAATTTTTCTTATGTGAGACCTTGAACAAATGACTATGGAGAAATCTGGACCCAGTGCCTGGAGCAGCTGAGAATAACTGCTTTATCCAACACTCCCTGGCTATAAAGTCACTCACAAAATACCCTAAATTTTCCAAACAATTCCACATATGCGGCCCAATCTGTTAACATACCTGTCAAATCTCTGTTTATGCCCGTGAAACTCACATTTTTGTGTCTTAGCTGGCATCTAAGGGCCATGAAAGGAAAATCTCGTGGATCGTCACGCTGCCAAACACAGTAAGAAAAAAGTGCATGTTGTAATCTTGTCTCTGACGCACTGCTGAGCGAGCTCCCTGGCTTCTGTGTTCTGGGGAGAGGTGGCAATCACACTGGGAAGCAGTGTAGCGGAGTAATTTCCATTGTCCGCTGTGTTCCGGGCGTCATACGGCTGACCTCGGGAGTGTTCTGCAGTGGCGCCCAGAGCGGCGTGTTAGTGCTGTGGTGCTTCAAGGACTGAAAAGTCTGATCACAGGTTACACTGATTCCTTGAGGTTTTGCATCACCCCACTCCCTATTTCCATCGCAGTTATGTTGACAGGTATGTGTTAAGCGGTCGTTAAAATGTTGAGCCAGCCATTAAAAGGAAGCAAGAAATTGATAGTGGACTCATTTGGTTTAATACTCTAAAACAGACTGGCATTGTCCACAGTCACCAGATTTCTCCCATGAATATAAAAACTCTGTGTAGAGGTGGATGTCTCCTTTCTTCTGCTTGTTTAAATTCCAGTATTCTTGTTGGTATTTAGGTTGTTTAACTGCCAACAGAAAAAAAACAGACACAGAGGCGTGACATGGACATAGGAAAGAGCTTATTCATAATTAATAAATCCTTACGCGGGGCTGGTCTGGCTGACTCCAGCTGGGCACCTTTGTTGCATCCCTCTCTCTCTTAGGTGCCATCTAATAGAGCCATAAATGCCCAAACAAATTAAATATTTTATAGTTTGTAACCTATCATAAAATGAAAAACCGCACATTAACCTTAAGCAGGAATGTCCGGCAGAAATGTTAACTGGTCGAGTTCACATATGTCATGTTTGAAAACCCAGAAAGAGTCTGCTCCAAACAGCCGGTAGCAAAATCTCTCTCTAGTTGTACTTTCACCTTGAAACTCTAAATCATAAGTCTAGTAATATTATAGCTGGCACATTTTCAAATATTTGCAATAGCTGATAATCTTGCAAAAAAAAAAACCCACTGCTGCACCACTTTGCTGTAGTTTGCACATCCAGTCACTGGAATTACATCTCACCACTGAAGAGACTGACAACATGTTCCAGATTTCCATTTAATGTTGGAGCACTTTTTCTATCACTTTGGTGTCTCTCCTGCATGTTAATAGTTGGAGAAGTTTATTGACCAAATGGTTATAGTTTGAAGTCCACATCCTCTGAGCCTTGTTGTGATGCTGCGTTAGTCATTTTGGGGATTCTATTGGCCTTTTAATGTGCACCACATGCTGGCTCATATACATTTGAAAAACTCAACAGCAATGTCTCTTTCTAGAAACCATGACCCAGTTACTCAAGAAAATCCACCGACCTTGTTCTGAGCAGTTGCAGGAACTTTTTTCTTTCTACTGAACTACATCTGCCAACTGTATCACCACACAGACGGAAGCGTGTTTATGATGCACAATGAGCTAGCTCAGCTGAAGGGGCTGTCAAAAGCATGTGACTGCTGTCCATGAGTAGATGCACACTTTCCATTGCACCGTGATACGGTAAATCTGTATAATGTATCTAGTTCCAGACATCTCTGCAGCCGATTTCTCCTACAACCGTCAACTCATGCCAAAACAATCTAGACTGACAAATAGCACTACAGGTAAGAGGAAAAATATGTACTTCAAGGCTGCACAGTCATTTAAAAATAAAAAAAATCGTAATATGGTCAAGTGAAATATCCAAATAGCAATAGCTGCAATTTTTGATAAAAGTACACAACAATACGGGGAGGAGGGGGGGAACTTGGTATAAAAAATTCCACATATTGCAGTAATTAGTAAATTTTTAATTTTTAAATTTTTTTTTATTAAATAGGGAAAAAAGAAGAAAAAACTGGGGAAAAAGCAGTATTTATAAACAATGATTTGTAAAGAATCTTATTTTTAAGCACTTTTTGAAAGTCTTGCTTGCCTTGTGCTTTTTAAAAGGTCATTTTCTTTTACTTTTTACCAATTTCTTGCTATTTTTTGGGGTAAGTTCTTTTGCTGCTCATTACCTTCGTTCTGTGTTTTTTTTAAACCAAGTCAATTTGCATAGGTTTCAAAGGGTTAAGTACATGTTAGATAACACTTCAGTGCATTACAGCCAAGTTTTATTTAGAACTAAATAACTTATAATCATAGTGTTTCTTCTATTTTATCAGCCCCATCTCCACTCTAACACCCACATGTAGGCTGTGATTGTAGTTTCTCCTAAAGGGGGGAATTTATTAGCCTGCTGTTACGCCCTGTTCGCCGACTTAAATATATGCTACAGGGGAGTGATGAGGTCAGAGAGAGCACGGTAAACAGTAACAACTCTATTCACAAATTAATAAAGTCTTTTCACATACTTGACTGTAGGAGGATCATTTTACCCTGGGCTCGAGGAGTAGGAAGAATCCAGTGCAACCACAACCCACACATTTAAAATAAGATAATAGCCTATTATTACTGCCGATGTAAATTAATTGGCAAGGTGCCCTGATACAAACAGTGAAAATGTTCTCATCATTATTGTAGATAATGATCAGCAGGATCTAAACTCCAGTCTACCAACAAAAGTTAAATGTGTACTGCATTTTTTCACGCTACGATATCCACCGTAGTTTAAGGCATTGTGAAATTGTATGCACTCCCACTACTGCAAAGCACTTTGGATGAAAGTGTCCCACCATATTATGGAGTATTATGCATATATTGTGTATGCATGCAGGATAGAGGACACATAAGTAAGTTCAGTGATGCACAAACCAACAAGGACACTGAAGCACACACACTTATGCAGCAGATCCTGAATGAATAAACCAGTGATGCAGAGGACTAACTCAAGGACTATCTCTATCTTTTGTGTGTGTATGTGTCTCTCTCTCTCTCTCTCACTCTGTCTCCCTCTCCCTCTCTTCACAAAAATAAACCAGGTGTGCATCTGGCGTCCCCTCCTCCCTCTACCTGTCACCTCAGGGATGAAGGGATGAGTGAGAGAGAGGAGGAAGAGAAGAGGGTGAGGGAAGAGGAAATTCCCAGCAGAGGAGACAAGAGTACAGACATTCCTAGGATGTGAATGGTAACAACCCTTCCCTTTTATCCTGCGTGGAATCAGGTCCAAAATGCTTGGGGGCAGATATGACCCTGAAACTTACACACACACACACACACACACACACACACACACACACACACACACACACACACACACACACACAAAGAGCACAAAGTCTTCTGAAACAGCTGGATAAAGACATCATCTGTCATGGTTGTCAGCTTACGCCCCTCGCTTCTCAACAACAACACCGAAAATGCTCATGTACGCCGGCGCGTGCACACGCACCCTCCGAACACACGCTGGCTGAAATGCGTGTGACGGTTGAAAGCCACCCTCCCACCTCCAGTAAATCACATGGACAAACACACATTCGTCCTTCGCTCTCATCTCTCTATAATAGTGGGATAGAGACGTCATCTGTCACACTCAACTGTCAACTGTCCAAACACAGCCGCCCACCTGTCCACGTACACACGCACACACTCACACACCCAAAACCTGCACACACACATGCACAGACTACACAGATGTAACCACATCCCATCACACACATTCATTACATTTCTGTCTGTAAACATGCCAATTACCTGAGAGCAGCATGGGGTCTGGGGTGGGGGAGGGGTTGCTGCTTCATTATCATGACATTATAATGTTAACACATGTGTCTGCGTCATAACCACACACCCACATGTGATGATGGGGTCACGCCATAGGGCTGACAGCACTCCCATAGGTGGATGAAGGAGGTTACACCCAAATACATGCATTCAGGATGAGGGGAAAAACACATGTACTCATGATGATAAGTATTTTGCTTGAGTGTTTATCACAGCGTTACATAAACGCACAGAACTCCACTTTATATGGGAACATACTTCCAGCCAACAAGCTGCCGCATTTTGAACGAAAGCAATTTAAGTCTAACAACAGTCACAGCTGCTTGTACAACAGCAGCCCCTCTCTGTAATGCATTGTCCAATATTCTGTAACTATGTTAAAGACCAGCTCTAGAGCAGCTAAGCTATTACTGCTAAGTGGCTAAGTGCTTCCTAATACACTTCATCCTGTGTGCTGGTTGTTTAGAAAGAAAAAATGTAAGTAAAGGGAAAAGCGGCTTCAAAAAAAAAAGAATGGCAATTCGGGAATTGTTGCAAAATGCAGCTGGTGGACTGTTTTCTGTCGCTGCTGAATGCTGGCAAGTTTTAGTCTTGTTCACTTCCTGACAAATGCTGGAGCTCTTCTATTCTAGTTTATTAACTCTATTTTTGTATTTTCTAGCCACTATTTTCACAGCCTGTTCATTAAATCCTGGACACCTGTGCCTGGTCAGTGCAGGTTCAACAGAGGATACTTTCCCAGAGCCTGTGCTCATAAAGCAGGCAGTTTTGGACACCTCCCTGGAATGTGATTGGCCACTGAAATATACTCCCTTATTCCCACTTGACAATGACTTTTCACTTGTGCTGGCGCAGCTTGAAAATGAAGTGAAATTGAGTGTAGAGAGAGTTATGGCTCAGCAAGATCTACTTTTGAGGGGTGTTTAGCCCTCCCTGACGGTGTTGGCTCTGTCATCCAGTCAACGAATTTAAGCAGGCCAGACACACATTCAATAACATCCTGATCACCCTCCAACCCTAATATGGGCTCCATAAAATGCTCCACTGGCAGCCCCGCTCATAACGTTCAACATCAGCACCGGGAGGGACCGAGGAACGCAGGGATCACATATTTTCATAGTCCCTTGACCTTGACGATTGAAAGTTATTTGTTTAAGGATAATTCTCAAGTGTATTAACGGGCCCAGTGTTTCACGAGGCTGGTGGTATAAATACAAGCTGTGTTTAGGTTTGAATGGGCCTGAGCATTCCTGAATGACGGGGGAAAGGCAAACAGCGTGGTCAAAGCTGCTGGCAAGTGAGACAGTAGAATAGAATATTGAATCTGCCCAAATATGGAAACAGCCATAAAACAATCACATCAACAGCAGGACTCTTTCAGGACAAGCGTTTTTGTGGGCGTCCAAGTGAGGGGATTGAAATGGCACACATGCTTGCACTTGCGCACACACGCTCATTTACACAGGCGCACATGCACACACACATACACACACGCAGTATTGGACAGTATCTCCATTTAAACAGGGGAGTGGAGAGAGAAAGCACATAATGGCACAACAAAAAGCACCAGAGAGACAATTAGCTCATGCATATAAAGTCACAATGGAGCATGTGTGTGTTTGAGTATGTGTGCTCATGCATGCTTATGTGACTGTTTGTGTAAGTGTGCATACCATGTGCCAAACTGTGTGTGTCCGACTGTGCATGCATTGCAGCCGGCTGTATGTATGCACGCCAGTCTGCTTGTTTGCTCACCAATCAAACACACGCCACTCGTGTGTGCATTGTAGCCGTCACTCGTCTCTTGCCCAAAACACACGCACACAAATACACACGCACCCTGGTTGGCATCTGGGTTGGCATTTGCATTGGCAGCATGGCACCCATGTCTGGTACCCACACAAAGAAGCAGAGAGCTGTAATCCAGACCCGGCCCTTGGTGGGTTTTGTGGGTTTGTGTGTGTGCGTGTAGTGTGTGTCATCGAGAGACACAGTTGTTGTCCTTAGTGGGTTGCGTAACTGCACGCTTCAGCCCTCGCTTCCCTCTTTTTCTGGCACAACATGCCACAGCGGCAGCCAGACAACTAGCCCTCTGGCCTGGAGAGGTGCGCCTAGCCGGGTCCGTGCGTGTGTGTGTGTGTGTGTGTATGCATAGTTGTGGTGTCTGTATACTTTTTTATGTGATTGGGTGTGTAGCAATGTGGCATGACTGTATGAGTCTGAAATCCTCCCAGGTGTGTACGATGTGTTCCAGCTCAGACTGTGTGATATCACACACAGATACACACAGCAACCACTGTTTCACAGGTGTTGCAGTGCTGATATGCTTTTGTGTTCTCACACACGGACAGACTCATACAAGTTACATATCTTTCACACCTTGAAACCACTCACTATGTGATCTGTGTGTGTGTGTGTACGTGTGTATGTGTGTGTGTGTGTGTGTGTGTGTGTGTGTGTGTGTGTGTGTGTGCATGTGTGTGTAAGACTCAGGTGTGGATTAGCAGGCTGGGGCTCAGGGAGCGAGCTCAGCACACAGCCACTCCTGTGGGGGTTGGGTGGGGTGAAGGGGGTTAATTAACAATGGCTACACACATACACACCTATGCACACATATCTACACACCACTGACTCGTAGCGGGAGACCCGCGTGTTGGTTCATCCCCAGCGGAGAATAGGTGTAGGTTTAAGGAAGGCATGTGTGAATGTGAAGGCGTGTGATTGGACAGTACAGATATAGAAACTAAATTGGAGTCAGACAGACGGGAGGATAGGTAAGAGGACAACATGGGAGACAGATGAGCAGAGAGACAGAAAGCAAAGGTCAATAAACAGAGAGTAAGAACGGCAGAATGCAAACAGACGGAGACAAACAGGCAGAGGAGCAAATACGCCAAACTAGATTGAAACTCGAGAAAAAAAAAGATGGAAACTTCAGGATTCAAGATATCATGAGACAGTGCACAGGGAGCTCTACCACACTAATGCAGGTAATCAGGAACAAGCAGCGTCAAACACAACGTGACTCTCTGCTAAGGTCACACTGATTATTGGTTCGCTGATATATGAGTCAGTGCTTTCAGTGACATTTTTATCTCAAGCTGATGCACTGTGATTGATTAGATATTTGAATAATTGATTACACATTTGTATTGATGGGAACAACACTGTCACATCAGGTTTATTTTTATGGCCAAACATCTCACTCAGTGTCTTAATGGACTTTATATATCCAACCCACACTCACTGAGAGCCGTCTAATACAGAAGCTACATAATGCAGCCCAAATAAATGCGTTTTTGACCCGCTTACATGAGACAGCTGTCTGAGGTGGCATTGAGCTTTCAGACACCTGTCTGCAGCTCTTTTTAAACAAGATCAGTTTATTTTATTTATTTCTTAAGATTAACCAGAAGAAGCCCAAAGGAACAATACACGAGCGGAAACTAATTCGAAGCATGACTGGCCAAAATGTGATTTGTCTGCAACAGCTGCATGACAAACATTCACATCCAATCCAGACAGTCATACTGTCAGTGTCCACTGAAAACCTTGCATCTGCAAATCCACCAAAAAAGCATCTGTAAAGATAAGTGGAAACAGCAAAAATGCACAAAACCCACACATTATTCATATGTAGTACAGCTTATAGTGTGTGTGCATTTTTGTTGGCTCATCATCAACCCGTTGTATGGGGATACGGTGCAAAACAACAACAGTTCGTAGGATATCCTACAAATTAGCACCCCATGCTATTTTTTTAACAAAAACTTATGGAGGTTAGGTTTAGGCAAGTAAAGTTACTGTGGTTAGGCTTTGGAAAAGAAAAATGGTGACGATATACCTTTAAATGTCTCAAGAATTCGCATGGTTCCATCACTATTCTCTACATGCAAACTGAGTTCAATAAATCATAGAAATACAAAGAATTACATCACATACATTAAGTATGAAATACTACCCAATCTCTGTCTGTCAGATGTTGGAGGGGCTGTTAAATAATGTTTAAACATCAATATCAAAAACCCTATTCCACACATTTGGCACTGCACTCTGAAAATGTTGTCAGATGTTATAGCATACAGTAAAAAATGAAGACAATCAGAGATATCGTCTTTTTTATTCCACGCATTCCTCTTTCTTGACAAAACCTGCCGCCTACATCACCCACAATGCAACTTGACCTCAAACAACACCAGCTAGACATTTGGGTGTGTCATGCTAGTAGCAGCTAGAGATGTCTGGTACTCTCACTTTTGTCTACCTCCACGCCTACAGACTTCTTTTTTTTTTTTTCATTTTCAAACCTGTAGTTTTTTAGCCCCGGCTGACACTGACTCATGCAGCATCACTTGAGGCAATTTGTCAGACTTCACACAGTTCCCTTTGGAGCCACAAAAAAGGCTTTCAACAACTTCTTTTTCCACATACGCAGTAGTACTCCAGAAGACCTGATGAAACTTTGATGTCTAAAAATCACCGGAGTTCCCCTTTAAGACAACTTTCAAGAGAGACTGCTCTTCACCAAAATTAACAAGTGTCCAACCCCCATGGACCCAGGTCAGCTTATGTGATTTTAATCAGATGGAGCAACAAAAGAAAAACAACACTGATCTATAAGAGTACAAGAGGACTAGGAAAAACCTTTGAGGAAATAAATTGGAACAAACCTCTGGAGAGGAAATTTCAAGGCCTTTCAATTGAGCTGTAAAGCAACATTTTAATCAGAAATTCTTTTAAAGTGCATGAATTAATTATTATTCTGATTATCATTCTCTGTATCAGTGGATTAAGTGCAGAAGGTTTCAGTGGACCATGTCTAATGCTGCTTCAGAGGCGTTTCCAGTCTGGTACAGTTCTGAGGCAAAGTGAACGATTGGATTTAAAGCAGTGAATATATAAAATATCAGCTATTGGCTGCCTTGGTATTGGCCATTAGACAACCCTGCACTCTAGTTTTTTTTATTCAATCATTGATGGAGAACTATTGATTTCTTTCCATCCAGTGACGCCAGACTAACAGTCTGTGTCTGTAAAGGTCAGTAAAAGTAATGAATTGATCAGCGCTCATTATCAGTGGAGACTGAACGAGAGGCGAGACAGGTGGCCAGAGTGACAGACAGACTTACTGTATAAACAGGATGCCCAACATACATATGCACCTGCAGAAATATGGACAAACTTTATTGAGGTCATGGCGACAAAATGGAGGCGATTCAGGCATACCATCTCATATAGGAGAGCAGAGATAGAGGGAGAGAGCAGGGGAAGGCACAGACAGGCAGATAGCAGACAGTCAGTGGGGAAATTACTGAGGGGTGCAGAGCGAGAGATGCCGGCCAGCACTGAGAGAACGGTAAAATGTCAACTCAACACACACATTATGAAACACACAGATAGCGGGGAGGGGGGAGGAGGGGGAGTGAGAGACAGAAAGGTGGCGAATGAGAAAGTGTGGAGTATCTGTGTTTGTATCTAAGTGTCTGTGGGTACATATGCAAATGCAAGTGAGTGTATAGGGTGCTGTGAGTGTACTGTGTGTACTGAGTATAGGTGAGAGGGAGAAACAGCAGTGCAGCTGTCAGCGCAGAGACAAGGAAAGAGGACATTTGGAGGGAAGGCACAATGCAGGAAAATTCACCAAACGGAACTAATATGATTCCAATGAATGTGAACACATTCAGATATGAGCGAAGGATGGACACAAACACACAAGCCCTATTCCCTAAAAACTTTAACTTACTTTGTTTTTGTACTTAAATTTGTAAATAACAAGTATGTTTTGAGGAGAGAGACAGTAATTACTGCCTGATTCAAACTTATTTTTTCCAAACCACAAAGTGTGATGTAAGCAAGGCCTTGGAGGAGGTTGAGGTGGTTTGTTGGGTGCAAAGCAGAGGACTTGTAGGGGTTTTCCACTGGCATTTTTGGCCACGCAGCATCAAACCGTGCCGCGTGGATTGCATTTCCATCACCAGTTTAAACGCTCCAAGTTGTGCCAAGTCATGCCGACACTGTAAAATCTGACAAGCTGATTTTAATTTTTCTAAAAATCGAGGAGACCGAGTGCCTTGGAAACTGCAAGTAAATAAACCTATTCGTCTAAATTTATCTTTACTTTATATGTAATTGTTAAGTTCACTTAAAATTTAGTTATATTTACTTAATTATGTGATGTTGTTGCAACTTAAAAATTAAAGGTTTAATTTTTCAATCTACCGAAGTTTAAGCAACTTCGGTAAACCGAGTTTACTGTGCTATACATCTGTGTTCAACTGTATTTGTATATTCTTAAGCATGTCACCAAAAGAGAACTCACAGATCTCCTGACTTCATCATTGGCAAAATCCTCTTAAAATCAGACTAACTTGGTTTACACAAGTTGCTTAAACCTAGAAAGAACAAAGTAATTTCAATCAGTTGAAACAACTTTAACTACAACAACTTTAAGTAAACTTAACGCTTAGATACAAAGTAAAAATAAATTAAATTAATCATTTCATTTACTTTCCTTTTTCAAGGCAATTGGTTTCCAAGATTATTCTAAGTAAGATCAATTTGTCAGATTTTACAGTGAGATGGACCATCTCCAGAAGCGCGTCCAACTGCCTCCAAGGGGTTTGCTGTGTTGTCAGATGGGCTTCATCATCATTATTTATAACCTAATTAAAGGTGAAATGTTGTCTCGCATCTTATTCAATGTGTGAGTTGATGTCATGAGTCAATCAACACACCATAAAAGTCAATGACAACTTTGACAATTTCATTTGTTTGTTTTTCACTCTTTTGCACGACATTCACTTTAGTGATGATTGGATCTTCAAGCACTTCAACCAGATTATGTGAACTGCAGACATAATCTGCAATGCAGACCAGAGTTGCTCCATGGAGTGAGCAGAGTTGCGAGTCAAACGACAACAGATATTACTAAAGTTTTAATAAACATGAAATCCTTCACACTGGGGTTACAAAAACAGACAAGTGTTACGGCTGGTAATGTTCTGACAACAGTAACTGTAGTTATTTGACATAACTTCAGCTGTATGGGTATGAGAACTGCAAGGTCAGGAAGAGAGTGTGAAACTAGACGACTAGGCGAATAACTGGATGTGGTGAGATATGTCACTGGATGATTATAATTTATAAAATTGTAGCGCAGTGACAAGACAGACGTTTCATACACCAGAAGTTCCTGCTGATGGGTATTCAACCTGTGCAAAACCCAGTGTTTTCCCACACATTCATTCAATTAAAATATCTGCTTCCACAAATAGATTTTTGGAGCTGGACTGTTCATTAGTAGTGCTTTTGCAATATATATACTGATGAGTTCTTTATAGCGCACTTGGGGCAGAGATGGTGTAGCAGAACATAAGGGGTATTGAAAGTGAAACTTAACTGTATATTCTGCTGGGTCTAAAACTTTGCCTTCACTTACAAACAACTGCCTCTGTCATCCATTGGTGTGATCTGATAAGGTTTGAACAGACTGAAATAATCAATTATCCATCCTGTGAGTGACAAACTGCAACAGAGGAAAAAATAACTCAAGGAGAGCTTCGTATGCTGCTTTGCATTCATCGACCCGCAAAAACATCTGATTTTAGAGAGACAACACAAAATATTGCAAAAGGCACACGGGCAGTTAAAAAACACAAAAAACAGAAGTCCAAGCCTGCTCATTGTCAGCTACAGCAATACACTATCATTCTGTGGGAAACACTGTAGTCCTGTTTATACTGTATAAGTCAGCTGTCACTCTATTTCTGTCAGTCAAGACTTCAGTCTGCATTATGCACTCACATTAATACAACCATGCAAAATCTGAACTCACACACTCACAAAAATGGGGGCATATGCAAGAAATTTGGCACAGTCTAAAGCCCTGTGCACTCCAGCAGACCTACACTTGTGCTTCCGAGACATTGAAAGCAAACTGAACGGAGAGGGCATCATTCTAGCAGTGCTGAGAGAAAATATAAAAACTCAGACAAAAGTACATACAGAAGAGCAGAAAAATATTCCTTTGACTTAAAAAAAACAAGCAAGTCATCATCAGTTAAAGGCACACCTTCAAGCACGTAACCCTGTTGTGTCAAGATGCAAATCCTTCCTGCTCTGTGTTGACGTGCCAAGTTCAAAACAAGTCAAGTGTGGAAAAAGGCTACTAGATACTGGAGCCTGGGGTCTTGTCCATTATACTAGGTGCAATTGAATAAATTATCTAAAATCTGACAAAAAAATTTGGTTTTGGTTAAATATTGGAGAAGTCAGTGCATCAGTGCGGTCTCATGCTTCCAGTCAGTGTAGCCTTTTCCATTATTTAACCAGAACCACAATGTTTCCCAAGGGTTAACCAAGTGCTTTGAGTTATAACCACGAAAACCTGTTTCCGGGAGATGACTGGTGCAAAACACAAACAGGGAATGTTTTGCACTTACTATCTGAATAATCACTTCCTCATTATGTTGATAAAAAACTTAATCTGGGGGTAAATGTATGTGCTATTGCAAATGAGTTTTAAATGAAAGTAATTGTAGGAGACAGGGTTGAATGCAAACACCATCAATAAAAAAAATAACCCACAAACATGTACATGTGCAAGTGTGTGGTGGGTTAGTAGGTGCTCCGTATGGGACACATGTTATGATTAAATATTCATGAATTGGATTTGTCTCGTTAACTATTAAACTGATCTGCATAATCGTGTGTGTATGCACTAACACATACATCGTAGGCATCTTTGCTAAGGTAAAGCAATGCAGAGGCCATATGTTTAAGTTATGAGGGAGGCGTGCCTTATGTGAAGCGTCAGTCAAGACATATAGCGCACGCACACACACACACACACACGCTGAATACACACACAAACACAGCAACAAACACACACGCTGTAATGGCAGCTCCAGGCGCTGCAAATGACAACGTCAAGAGCGCCCAATTACCACGCCGACTGATCTGACTACCATTTCGCCTGCCTCTGTCAAATGCGTTCCGTCACACAGCTACCTCCCCCAACTACAAACACACACACACCCATACACAGGCGGGCACACACACAAAAATGCAAAAACACTCAGAGATGCAGAATGCTTAATGAAAAAGACATGCAAAGATACATCCATATGCAGCAGATCTCTCCTTCTTTCTCTTCTCCTGGCAGAAACACACACTTACACACACACACACACACACACACACACACATACACACAGAGGAAACCCTTCTCCCTCTTTCCGCCCACCACGGCAGCCTTGGCATGCTGTAGAGAGAGGCAGGAGGCCACATTTAGAAAACAGAAGGGGGCTGTTGCTCTGCTTCGATGGAGAGCTCGCACCAAAATTTAGCCAAAATTCCACTTCTCTTCTCTTCTTCTCTTTCCCATATCATAGCACGCTGCTTAGGGGGTTTCTGTTGTAAACAGGGCTGAGCAGTGCTGTGTTACAAAGCGAGGAACATTTTGGCTAGCAGCTCCTGTCCTGATTAGATTGGTAATACATGATATCTTTGTTTTTTCAACATTTTCTCCATCTTTGGCACTAAGATAAACAATGCTGTGTTGCTCTGGCATTACATTTCCCACTCGTCAGTCAAACAGGGTTGGCAGAGGCCTCCTCTTTTTGCTTGGAGTTTCCTCAGGAGACATTCTTTCCTTGTTTACTGCTCAACCATGGCATTTATCGCCACTCATGTTTACTTTTTATTCCAAACCATTGCTACATTATTTCCATCATGTTTCAAATCAAAGGAGGTGTATACCTACTACAAACAGCAAGAGAAAAAAGCTCGTAACAGAATAAAGTGGCTATAGCTTGAATCAACAGGTGTTATCTAGACAAATATTGTGGATAAATCCTTAAAGGCCAAACTGGAGATTTATTATTCCACACCAATATAATAGAGGCCATAAAAATAATTAATCTGTAGCACTAATAGCAGTGAGTATCTCTTCCAAAAACGGTGTAAAAATACATCCACCTTCATTCTTTTGAGGTGTATTTAATGTTAAATGTGGCATTTTCTACTGACAGAGGTTTTTTAATCAAGACAATAAGAAAAGACGGAGCAATGCCGACAGTTTCTTCCACTTCAGATTCCTTCAGTTTTCATTGTTAAGGAAGTTAGAAGGTCCCAGACTCTCAAAAACAGATAGACCAGGTGATTAAAACTGACAAACACACTGAATAAATAAGTTCAACTTTAAAAATCATTGTTTCCCCAATGCTGTTTCCAATGATATCTTAAGATTCAGTCAATCAGGAGTTTTTAGTTTATACTTCTTTCCAAAACAAGTAGATCTGTTTGTTTCAGCTGGTAAAAACTCTGAATAGAGCAGCTCACATTTAAAATCTTTTTATCCAACACTGTTTATCATGACAGGGGCTGCAAAAGAACTGCCAATAACATTAACTCAGCTTGTTCTCTTCTTTAGGTCCAGATGTCCCATGACCAAAATCCTTCACCCAGTTATGTCATATGATAAAAAAAAAAGTAAATCTTCAAATTGTATCTGAAAAAGGTAACTTAAAACTGGATTAAAAATAATTTTATGCCAGCCTCTGGCAAACAACCACAAGCCAGATGCATGTGCAAAGAAAATATGATGCCACCGGCAGCCGACATGGGCCGCGCTCTTGATTAAAATGATAGATTGTTGTTGTTGATGAAGTTGTTTATCGACATTTTGACATGCAAAAGTTACATATTATATCTTTCAGGTGGATAACAATTTCGACCAAAATTCTGAGAATGGCCCTTTCACTATAATTTTATCTGTATGCATGAATGAGCAAAATATGCAGAATTCTAACTTGATACAGACCATATCACAGAAAAATAAACGGCTGAGGTGAAACTATGAGCCAGTCTGCAAATATCAACATCCGCCCTGATATATTGAGGTTTCTCATAATCAAAATAAATCTCCAGGTTATTGTAAGTGGGATTTGATGCTTACGTGCCAACTCCCAAACTTAGACACTACTTGGATTTCCTGAATATTAATAAGATGTGAAGTGTGCAAACTCGGTGAGCATTGTTATGAAAGTGGGTTCAGGAGAAAAATGTGAACATATGGAGAGTAGAAAATATGCCAAAGACCTGAGAGCAAAGTGGACTTAATAATGGCCAGGGGTGTCATTTGAGACACGCACAACCCTCCAACTCAACCTCTACCCCTGCACACACACACGCACAAACAAATGTGAATGCTCATTCACACACAAACATTTGGGCTGGCCTCATTTCAGTTGCTCGTCTCTTTCTCTCTTTTTCCTCTGTCTCTCTGTCTCCCTCTCTAACACACACACATAAACACAGCACGCATGCACAGCACACATCTCTCTTCTCTGGCCAGGCAGTCGAAGCGGGGTCAGAGTTCAACTCGGTAATGGAGTCTCTCCCACCTGGCGGTGTCAGGTAATACACAGAGGGGGAGGTGTGTGATTGCATGTGTGTGTATGTGTGTGTCTGCGCTGGGGTGGCTGAAATGGGGCCGAGCTGAATGACCCAAATTGTGGCGGCAACCTTGAAGAGCTCAGGTGGTACACAATGAAAAATAAAAAAAAAAAACCTGAGGGTTTGAGGGAGAGGGAGAGAGAGACAGAGAGTGCAGGAGAGAGAGGGAGGGTGAGGAAGGGGGAGAAGGGGGGAGGCACACAAGGAGCGCTGTGGTAATACGTGTCCTTAAACTGATTTTAGTTGTTTTCAGAACAAGGTGTGGTCCTCTCATCTCTGCGTGGCACTGCTGCTGATTGGAGGCTGTTAGAGGTCTGTGTGTCTGTGTGTGTGTGTGTGCGTGTGCGTGTGTGTGTGTGTGTGCATGACTGAAACACAGTGGAAAAGTAAAAAAGCACGTGTGTGTGAATGTCTTTTGTGTGTGCATACATTATGTGCATTATACTCACTTCCTTACCTAGATGCAATCACAGTTTTTTGGTTCTCTGCGTGTATTCTGCTCTAC
This sequence comes from Plectropomus leopardus, assembly GCF_008729295.1. Taxonomy (NCBI): domain Eukaryota; kingdom Metazoa; phylum Chordata; class Actinopteri; order Perciformes; family Serranidae; genus Plectropomus; species Plectropomus leopardus. Next base: position 6,736,396 of record NC_056485.1, on the reverse strand, counting down.
TTGTGTGTGTGTGTATTGAGTGTGTGTGCCAGAAAGCTGTGATAGGCTGAGCAGCTGGCTGTTTCTTAGTGTCTCTGATTAGTAATCAGTCAGCATTGTGCCTGAATGCAGATTGTTAACAGGGCTGGATGGCGAGGAGGCTTTAACACTATGAACCTCATCAGAGTCCCAATTTCGCCTTTATTTGGCCTCGTACATTTCTGCTTGAGAATATTTAAATTGCTTCTAATAAGAGGTCACATGGTCAGTCAACGGCCAGCAAAATCACGTGTATGTGGGATTAAGGGGGCCTCATGTTGTAAGGATTCCAAGACTTTTAGGGGAAAATTGTGATTTTGGGTTACTGTATAAAAACCTTTGACTTCTCGGAATATAGTGGTACTAACACTATATTGCAGCTAAGCAACAGGTTTATTTTGTAGCTGTTAGAGTTTGAAAATGTACCAAGCTGGATCGATGCTGTTGAGTGGAGGATATTTAGTTTATAGTTTTTATTAGTCTACGTTTTTGGGGATACTATTAATCGCTTCATATCCCATAACATACTGTTTCCAGATGGCTAATTCTTGTGCCTGCTCCAAATCCTTATGGATAGTTCCATTTTATAATAACTTGGGTCTTTCTGTTATAGTTTTTGCCATAAGAGTGGTTTATGATTTAACTGTTTATCTTTGTTTTCTCTTCCAAATAACTACCCTGAAGATTTCTGATTGTCCCCCCGTGGCGAAAATAATTGGAGGCCAATATTATCGTCTTTAAGAGGCTGTGGCACGCTCACTCAAGCAAATGCGAAGGTAGTGAAAGGTATCTTGTAACACTAAATAATATAAGGCATCAACTGGTACCAACCCATGTTGGCATAGATTGTTGGAAAAGGGCAGAATAATGTTTCAAATTTAGGCTTAATTTTGGAGACAGAACAACTGGCATGACTACTTTCAAATGGGTTCTTTGACCACTTATCTTCTTCCCTAGAAGAAGTCTTCCCTAAACCTGAGAAGACTTTTTTTTCTTAAGTCAATGCACTGCCTCAAATTAAAGCTGTTTATTTTTCTTTTTAAGCAAAAGAGGAACCAGCTGAATTGAAGAACAATGGATTGCCTAACAAGGACAGATATGTTACATATTAAAATAGGATTGTTGTGGAACTCAAAATGTTAAGTGTTTTAGTATTAGTCAATACACATAATTAGTAATATTAACTGCAAAATACAAATACAAAGTATATCAGTATGTGGTTCCTTAACTCTCCATACTGACATAGTTTTGGACTAGCCTAGACTTTAAAAGTATAATTGAACTCTGAAACTAAAGACGTCATTTTAGCAATGTTTCCCTAAATCTCAACAATTAACTCCATGACTACAGTGTTGTTATTTCTGATAGGTAGATAAGTATGCTTAAAGTGCAAGATCCATTTTGTGATAAAATGTTCTTTAAACTTGTGTTTGCTATCAATAAAAAGAGCTGATTTCAATAATGTGGAGCAGCTCTGCATCTGTAAACATAGTTCAACTCTGAATGTAGATTTGTTTCATTTGAGTGTACATGCAGAACATAGCCATATCAAATACTAAGTTTATGGCTTCCCCCTGCCAGAAATACTTAGCTTTAATTTGGCCTACGATGAAGTTTTCCAAACATTTGTCACGCGTATTTGTTTTGAATACGTTTTGGTCCATTATTTCGGCATTTTTCACTGTTGAAAAACATATGGCCGTATTGATGAATAAGACCTATTGTTGGAGGTATTATTTGTCATTCTGACTCGCTCACAGTGATGGATGTGCGTGAGTGTGTGAATGTGATTTATGGCACTGGGGGTAGTATATGGTTGTGTGAGTGAGTATGTGTGAGGAAGTCTATTAAGATGACCTTGAGAGGAACTCCCACAACTGCTGGTACATAAACTAACAATGAAAACTGAAAGTGACGAGCTGACGGCGTGTTTATGTGTCTATTTGTGTGTGTGTGTGTAATGTCTGGCAAGGTGTAATGCCAGGAGATAATGTGTTCTGATAGCTCACAGTGTTGCAGTGATAAGGAGACCTGCAATGTTGATGCTGTAATGTAGACATTTACTGTTGACACTGCCTATATCCACTGTCTGTTTTTGCTTTTGTGTTCGGATTTTCTTTTCTTTTGATTTACTTTTTTATTCCACTCTTTTAAAAAAAAAATTTCTCCTTTTCTGTCACTATAACTCTACTCTCTGCTCATAACAATCCCTTACATGTGTCCCCCTCCTCCCTGTCTGTCTGTCTGCGGTAATGTGCTCTTAGTATATTGCCCAGTAAGGTCTGTCCGTTAACCACTGATCACCTGGTAATAAACACACTTCATTAAACCCCAGACTCTCATTCATCAGAAGCCTGCTTACCTCCTCTATAGGAGCCTGGCTTAGACACACACCAATCATTTATCGCTAGAAGAGTGTGGCTTCCTCCTGGTGGGATGTCTGGGCCAAACTTGATGATTTATTTACAATTCTGACCATGTGCTTCTCTGGTAAATGCTTGACTTTGAAGGGAAGGATTACTTTCTGAAGCAAGGGCGCTGGGCAACAAGCCTGGGTGTGACTTGGCAAATGTTATAAGTCATTGTGGAGTGCATAACAGATGATGGAGAAAGTGCCATTTAAAATGTTCCTTGGTTATTGCCAGTTATTTTGACAAATAGCCAATCTTCATGGCCTCAAAATATTAGTTTTAGGTTTTATTAATCATGTCCCTAGATGCTGGACATAAAAATAATTTCCCAAAATTTCTCACGTGTCATGTTTCCCGGTACAATTCCATTAAATATATACCTTTACTCAGGGGCCTTACACTTAAACAAGCATGCATTTTTTTCAACTGTATCAAAAACACAATAAAGACATCCAAAAACAATGTCTGTTCCCACAGAAATGTCTTCCACAGAGGCCACTAAAACAAACCCAAGCAGGAACTGACAGTGAAAATAAATGACCTTAAAGGAACAGGGAAACTTTTCCATGAATAATATAGGAGCCACTCAGAGCACACAGATGGATTATAGGCTTCAGATTGACAAGGACGCCTCTCAGCGGGGTTATTAGCTTAAAAGACCATACTGGCAGTTTTGCACATTTTAGTCCATTAACTACAAATCACATATACTTCACATCAGTGCTGACCATTTTCCAATGCACACTGTAAGTTCGGAGATTGATTTCCCACCTCTCTACTAATGCAGTTGTGAGCAGGTCTGCTTTTATAATTCTCCCCTTAAAGCAAACTTTGACACTGGAAATTAGAATGTAGGCTGCCAAATAGAAACACACTTCATTTCTTTTGTCCATGGTTAGGTGTCATTGGTTCTGCTGCGGTTGATTTTTGACAACATGAAGGCTTTCAAGTCTAGAGGGCACAACTAGCAGAATCATTGGGGTGTCTCAAGTCAAAAATTTGATGATTTTCGACTCTGTTTGACAGAATCCAAAAAAGGCTTACAACTTGGCTAAGACTTACCACCAAAGTCTTGTGACACTACTCGGACTTCAGCCTTTTAAGTTAAAAATGATACCTTCCCCCAAACCCAAAGATTAAAACCATGTTACTTCAAAAGTATGCAACGAATAACTTCATTTCCTGAATCAATTAATGTTAAAGCTTCTCATTTCCACTTTATTCCCTAGATTCACTTTGTTTTAACCAACAACATCCAGTCAAATTGCATGAGAGAACCATGAAGAACTATCGTTATATCACTGAGCGCCAGATGGAAAAATTAGACCGAAGACTATTATGTTTAACTTCCAACAAACTTGTTTTAACAACTTTTTTTTCAAAGCATTCATGATTTTTGTAAATCTGGTATACTACTCAGTTGTTAATATGCATTACCGTTGATGAAGAGCAAATTATGACTCAAAGTGTGGGACTTGCCTGTCATGACTTGAGAAGTGACTGAGGACTTGAGTGCAAAGACTTGAAACCTACTTGTGAATTGCACAATAACGCCTTGGTCCCAACACTGTCTGCTACTAACATTTATTTTTGTTACTGATTTGTTAAGACTTTTTTCTTATTTAAGTCAGTACATCACAGGGGCACGTAAGTGCTGGGAACCTGTTGCATCACTGTATCTTGTTTATTTATTAAGTTAATTTCCTTGTTTTTATTTTCTTTGTCGTATATGAATAATTTGTTCCTCAAGATATTTTTACTATCTGGTCATCCCTCTATCATATGTCATTCTATTTGTCATGGTTGCTCTAAATATCCGTTTTCTTAATTAAAAAGCATGACTGCAAAATCAGTTAACTGAATGTTAGTTTTGTCTATTGAAGAAATGAGTGGAAATTCCTGTTATAATTTCTTACAGCCCAAGGTGCTTTCTTTGTGACCAACCCACAGGCCAAATGAATTTAGTTTGGCACCAGCAATGTTTGACATTTTTTTTTTATAAAAAAAAAAAAAAAAAAAGACCAAAGCAACTATTTGATTATCAAAATAGTTGGCATATTTTTGTTGATTATCTAGCTTTGATCGCAATCTTATTAGGTTGGACTTAGTAATAATTCTTTAACACTCATGACAGGCACAAGTCTGAAACGAACTTTAGATTCATGCAAAGGCTTGAAGCAGCACAAGGTCTAAGACGAGAAAGCAAGAGTTCAGACGCCAAAGACTGATGATAAAGTCATCACTACGCCAGACAGATGAAGTCAGTCTGGTTATGTTTTGTATTACATGTCTGGGAAACACTTAATTGCAGAACATGATGCAATATAAACAACAGATATGAATTACTGCTGTACAGGCATGTAGGTGCTTGTAAACTGTACTTGGAAACATTTTGTGCCTGCTTGTGCATAGTTTATGATTGTTGTACCCAAGTGTATCTTATAATTGTGTTGGATTTGTTTCAGAGTTATGCTGTAAGTGTAGTACACTGTATGTGTTGTCCATATGGGCTCTAAACTCCTTATAATCTGTCTGTAAAGAGGTTTGTCCATTTAAACCAGGCTTTTTGCACCATCCACATTGCGACATGACACATAGGGCTGCTTTGATTGGATAAAATCTGCCTGAATGGCGTCATTGATTGGGCGGGAAGATGGATGGTGGTCAGACAGCCATTAAACATGACCCCCTCCACTCCCCTCCCCGGCCCGTGTCAGAGTCAGAGCTCATACTAAATCACAGACTCCGCTGAAGGCAGCATAGATCACCACTAACAACACTGCATCAACAAGTAGACAAGCACAGAATAAATACCACGGCAGACAGAGAGCAGCTTTAATAAACATGTTTTTCTTTTTTGATCTCTCGCCGCAAAAAATGTCAGTCTCTAAAGGTCATCTAATGTTTGGATAAGATTGTTTCACTTTATTTTCAGGTTTTCTGCTCGACTCAGATTTTTACTTGCATCAAATTAGCATACGTTGAAATGAGTGTCTTCGACAAGAGAAGTTCAACGAAATCCTGCTTTCTTATTGATGTATTTTTCTTTCCCGTCTCTTTTCCTCTGCAATCCATTCTGCGAGCACTGGGATTCTGTAATCTCTCTGCTTACTGGCTGACAAATCCCATTTTGAATATTTTGCTTTGTGCTCTTCCAAGCTTGATATGTCTGTGTAATACATTTCTGTCTATCATAATAAAAATATTATTCGGAGAAAACATCCCTGGGATTGTCAAAGATGAGGAAACGTAGTCAAAATCAATACGGGTTATGGTCCGTCATGTTTTGTCTATCTAAAGTCAAAAAAATATAATCAAATCATATTGTAAAGAGGCGGCTTTTTAAACCTAACTGATTGAATTACATCCCTTTTAGTTTGTTCTCGGCAACATGGGAGCCAGACTGCAAGAGCCTCTTCCTAATACGAGCCAAAGCTACTCATATGAGACAATGGCATCAAATGCTGCCACTCATCCATGATGCTATTGAGAAAGCCTTAGAGAGTGGAAAAGGAATATTTAGCGGAGGGTTTCTTTTTGTTTTACCAGAGTAGGTTTCCATTCCGTTCTCTTGGAAGGCAATAAAAACAAACTGTGGATGTTAGTGGGCGGGGGAGCCCCATCAATTTATCTTGTTTATGGAAGCGACAGGAGACCGCTCAGCTATTGTGTCTGCCTCTCTGCCACAATTGGTACAATACTCAGGACAAGGATTTAACCAGCTCCATCTGCCTCCTCCTGCACTCTACTCCGTCTCACTCTCTAACTCCCCATACGAATCAATTCTACAATCCTGTATGCTATACGTTTATGCCTTTCTGCACTCTTTCTCTTCATCTGTCCTCTTCTCTATATTCATCTCTTTTTGATTCTCTTCCTGCACCAACTCTATCCTGTCTTCCCCCTGGTCCTCCTTCCTTCATTGACTCCAGTGGCTCCATCATTGACTCCTCCGACCCTCTCACAGCCTCGACTTGACATTCAGACATCGTGTTCATATCTCGTGTTTGTCTCCGTCAACACAGCCCAGGGTATTTGATCCATGCGCAGACTGTCAACAGGCAACACAGCACGGCCTGTCCACCTCTGCAGATGCTCTCTGGAAGACATCTATTCTCTAAACCGCCAAGAACCTAAATCCTTTTTTATACAGCTGTGAGCTGCTGTGACTTGTTTTCTATGTCAGAGGCTCAGTTTTATATAGCTACAATCTGAAGCTATGGTTTTGCCTCTACAGTTCTTATTTTCGTGAATTAGCTTCCAGGATTGCTAGTGCAGAAGTGCAGACTTGAATCAAGGCTGTGCTTTGTGTCAGCCTCTGTGACCTGTGATTGGAGGCTAAACCTCTCAAAGCTCACTTCACTGACACTTTTTATCTTTAGAACATAGTTTTTAAGGATGTTATATAGAGAGCGCCATAATTCAGTATTCTGTTATCAACCAGAGAAAATCCTGGTTGGGTGAAATTCTACCTGCTTTTCAACTAATGGATTAGTTTATGGGGAAAAAAATTCTGCACGTTATCTCTAGGTTAACTAAATCACCACTCCAATGCACTTTACCTGGTAGTGCTGTGTGTCCACCATAGCTTTTTTTTTTTTTTTTTGCTTTTTCCTTTTCCAGGGCTTTATAACACTTATGCAGGGCAAATATGTTCAGGAAAGTAGAATGCCTCAAGTGAAAAATAAATGTGATCTCCACTGTGATATTACATGAAAATAGACAGCGTACTGTGTCACCCAGCGCATCCAGCTGAAATGCGTGTCCATCTCACCACTAAACGTTGCATGGCACCTATGAGAAAAATCTGACATACCGGACACGTCAGACATTAACTTTTTGATTGATGATGTCATACAGAACATAATGTTACTGACATTAAATATCTCTGTATGGTTGTATGCACAAGTGAGACTTACTATTTTTAGCTCAGTATCTAACGTTTGCCATCCAGCTGCTCCCACAAGGGCTCAGGTGTGATTCTGTTGAACTGCAGAGTCTTTTTGAAGACTTTGTAAAATAAATCAAAAATGATAAATCAGACACCGAATGTCTTCTGTGATTATTTATCTGTTTTCCAATTGAAAATGAGAGTTAAAAAATATTTAGCTTAGGGTAAAGCGCTGCACTTGTCACTGTCACCAGACGTCCAATCACACTGGAGAAGGGGCAGAAAAAAATATCACAAAGACCGACTCACAAACTACCAGAACTACTGAACAACAACATCGTTTTCAACTAGTTAACACTTTGCATGAAACACAGCCTTATATTTAACCAACCAGACAAAAGTTAGACAATAGCATATTGACCAACCAATCCACCAGCAGACCAGAATGTGACAGCCATAATTAAAATGTACCACAATATAATTCAACTGTATTATTTTTCCTGTTATTGTTCTGCAAAAGTCTATTGACTGAATTAATGGTTTAAACAAGCTGTAATTAAAACCTAACAAAATTAGACATGAGTTTGGTTTTGTGTAATGCAGAACAGTAGACTACAGTTCATTGCTTTGAAAGTGCAATCCATACTTTGATACATGTTGATATCTTAATCATTCCTCCCATACCACTAATATGTATGAACTGCAATTATGTAAGCTGTATGAGGAGACATCTTTAGAATAATGAAGATTTTTTTTTTCATTGAGTTGGTGAGTTGAAATTGAGCTGAGTATATTGGACCATGGTCCAGGATAACATCTTAGAGTTACGCATGCCAACACTTGAAATCTAACACAAAAAGGAGCAGACATGATCTACAGGGGTTACATTCCTCCTCTGCCTTGTTGGATTCTTTCCTGCTCTTGACTTGACGGTCTGCTGCTGTGAATTGAAAGGAAGAATGAGAGGCACCATTGACTCACACTCTCCACCTACAACAGACTCTGCATTACAGTATTGATTGACATCATCAGCAACTTAAGTACCACAGTGGTAGTCCTGAATAGAAAAGGTAACAGGTTGCAACATGTGCCTTGCTCTTGGCAAGGACCTTTAGCCAAAATATCCAGGGGGAATTCATTTTCATGTGAAATGTTGTGTGTGTGTGTGTGTGTGTGTGTGTGTGTGTGCGTGTGCGTGTGTGTGTGTGTGTGTGTGTGGTGAGTATTAAGACAGACAGTTCGTCATGGAACATTGTGCAGGCACTACATACAGTATACAGACAAGCTAATGCCTCAATTTTTTTGTTCAGTTTTGAACAATTGTTAAAAATTAGTGATGGGTTTGGGAAGTAGCGAGGTATTACGGTATTTCAGAATCCCAAAGCTATGATTTTCAATAACATCCAAAGATACAGAATCTTTCTATTAAACTGATACACAGATGCTGAAATGAGGGGAAGTAGTCCACAGCATGCACCAATAGAACAGGCAGCTGAGCTGAGAAAGATGGTGACTGCAAGTGGTGGGGATAACGACATAGTACTGTCTTTCTCAGCAACAGCAGAGAAAGACAGCGGGGAAAAACAAGACAGGTATACTTCAAACAAACCAGAGCCAATAACTGTTGAAAGAGTTCAAACTTGACTGAAACAAAATAAAATCACACAAACCATCTCAAATACTCTTGCTGGTGATGGTAAAAAAAAAATTTAAAAAACAAAAAGACATACCATTATTCCCCTCGCTTGCTCTCTGCCTGGCCACCGGCTGTTTACAGTCATGTGACTTATTCCTCCACCACCAGGTCTCGCAATATATATTAGCTCAGCTGCCGGTTCCACCAGTAGAAACAGGAGACTGAGCTCAACTGGTTTGGCTGTGCACTACGATGACTTTATTCAGATGAAGAGCGGGTATATTTTTGACAGTATTGAAAAACATACCTTTGGAATTTCTATTATACCGTGATACCGCCAAAGTCTGAGGTGTATACGGTTGTATTTTTTTCAAGGGAAAAATTGGTGCAAGAGGATTACTTTTCTTGACATTTGAACTTGTGGAACATAGCAAACTCCTCTTTTCTACATATCTCCCAGCTGAAACTCCGACTCTGACTTTTTTCTTTCACAAATACTGTCCTATATCCTGTACCCCTGTCAAATGTCAGGAAGGAATGAAAATAAGATAGCACCCAAATCTAATTTCCAACCCTATCACCAAACAGAATGCATCCATTGTTTTGTCTTTGAGGCGACACAAGCTCCAGTCTTCAGCATGAAGGTTGGATGCTCTACATGCTCTCACCCTGGCCTCCACACTCGCCTATAAAGGACACCAGAAGATTTTCTACTCATGTCTGCTGTCCCTGATCACTTTTTTCACACTAAAAGAAATCCATATATTGAATGATAAACCTAATATTAATGAAGAACATTTTCAGAATCATTGTGGCATGGCAATTGCTGATAAGAAACTTAAACTTTAAACCATGTTGCAAACTGTTATTTTACAGTTATTTAGGCATAGATTTCACAAAACAATTCAGAGGCAGACAGATCTCAACCCCTGATTAATACTATTGCTGTGCTATATCAACAAGTAAACACCAACAGGTAGCTCTGACAAAGTAATATCCATCATAACAATTATATCACTACAGATATAGTTAAAGCCCAGATCAGGTGGTGTTTCTACCTCCTGAATGCAGATGTAAGCTGTACTTCCAAGCAGGGAGCTTGTACTCTATCTGCCGTCTTTCCAATACGATAAAATGCAGCATGATAAACACATCGACTCGCTGACTGACACGGCAGATCAGTGGCGAGACGAAAAGACATTTCTGCCAAACAGCCACGAGAGCTACAGGTAAATACACCCAAGATAACAACCTCCATCTCTCTCTTTCTTTATTGCCACCTACTCTACCTCCTCCTTTCTCCCATCTCTGCCTCGGTGTCACCATATCCCCCCCTCACCTCCCTGTGTGTTGTCGTGGCAACGCCGCAGCCGCCCCATTATAATGTCTGCGTGTTTGTAAGTGGAGTTGCTGCTTTGCCGCTGTTGGTTTCTCCTTTTTTCTCTCTTTGTCCCTTTGAAATAGAGAATAAAAAACGGGGGCCGACAGACGGGGGAGAGGAGGAGGAGGAGGAGGAGAAGAGGAGGAGGTAAGGTTTGGAGGGGAGGGAGCGGGGGTGATGCAGGAGCTCTAGCAATCATTTAGCACTTCCCTCTCTTGCTTTTATCTGTCCTTAGAGCTGCTTTCTACATTTCCTTTTGTCTCTGAGGTTGGAGGCTGCTCGCTGCTCCCGTAAAAGTGGCTGTGTGAGAGAGCAGCCGTGAAGTTTATTAGGTTGATCGCGCGCACGCACGCGCGCACGCACACGCGCACGCACACACACACACACACACATATATATACACACACACACACACACACACACACACACACACACACACTTTTCTCTCTTACACATATTTCCTTTTCTCTTTCACACACACACATTCACCATTACAGAGAGATGGAGTGTATAGAGCTATTAGATGCATTGATGAAGATGCCCGTATCAAAGAGAATCCACAATGAGAACAAACATACAGAGCAGATGAAACACCTCCTTTGTGTTTGGCTCCAGGAGCACAACACCTTCTAATGAGAAGGTGCGTGTGAAGGTGTGTGCACGCGTGTGTGTGTGTGTGTGTGTGTGATTAGTAGATTTCTTGTCTTATATTTGTTTTCTGTATACGATGAGCTCGTATCTGTTCCAAGTTGTGTCTGCTAGTGTGTCTACACGAACAGACTGACAGGTGTGTGTGTGTGTTTGTGTATGTGTGTGTGTGTAATCTCTCAGATAAGGTAGGCAGATAGAGCGAGTAGATAGACAGGGGTGTTGGGGATGAGATTGCAGGAGGGGCTTAAAGCTGAAGCTGTAAATCACTTAACCTGGGGCTAATGGGCTTATAGGCTGTACTACAGTACGCACACACACTGATACAAACACAAACTCAATCTCAGTTGCCCTTCTGAACGCACGCACACACACAAAATAACTAAATTTCTCCAATGTTGGGCCTCAAGGCCTCAATAAGTCTTATCTGAAATGTTAACTATTAAATCATGTCCGTGCAGAACGTCAAATTAAAAACTGACTAATTTAGAGAACACGTGCGCCGGTGATATATTGCCCCACTATGTTTTTAATTTCAATTTAGTTTTAATGTGTGTGTGTAGGTATCCTATTTTGTTATTGCCCTGCATGTTTATTCAACACGGTTTGCATTCGTGTTGCGTCACGACGTGCATGCGCATGTTCACGTGTGGGTGTTATCACATGAATATGCATTATAAGGCTTTCATCCGACGTACATGTGAATCACCGTAAAGCTCTGCCAGGGAGAAATGAAGTTTGGCCCGATGTGTTAGTCAGTGTTTTTGTGGACAGACGTGTGACTCATCAAGTTCTACTCATTCTTCCTACAGCACGCTTGAATCATTTGTCCGGGAACGTCTGGGGCTTTTATCTGTAGGACAGCCACACATAACTTGAAAAAACAAGGAAATTGCTGTGAACTTGCAAGCTCAGAAACAAGCGAGCTGTCACTTGCCTTTCGTTGAAACACATCTACACACACACACACGCACACACACACACACACACGGTCCACAAACGCATCCTTCCTTCATGCAGGGTCACATATGGTGGGCCATTCTCCTGGTCAGTAGCTCATTACATTTCTCATTATGTCTTTACACACATTTGGCCGATCCTCTGCACCTGTTGAGGTGTGATATACCAGCTCCCTGTTTACACCTGCTCCTCCTCCTCCTCCTGTTCCTCCCTCCGTTGCTCCATCGCACCCTCCTGCCCTCCATCTCGCACTTCTCTCCCTATCACTCCATCTGTCTACCTGTCTGCCCGCCTCATCATCCTCCATCGACGGAGACCACGCTGTTGCCAAGGCTACCGCAGCCATTGTGTACCCGGTTGCCAGGTGACTGGTCGCCGTGGCGATGATCAAGAATTCTGAAGCGCCGCCGCTGCCACTCCTCCTCCCCTCGATAAATAAATCTTCACCACTGCCCCCCCCCCACCCCCACCCCCTTCCCCGCTCCACCGTTGTCCTTCCCTCCCTCCTGTCGACACTGGTAGGAGAAAAGCACAGCGACCTTTAAGTGGAACTGAGCAACAATGGAGGGATGGGATGGATGATGGCTTGTTTGTTTTCATTTTCTATGTCTCTCTCTCCCGCTCTCTCTCTGTCCTCAACTCTATTTTTCTTTTCCCTTCATCCATCTAGTCTCCGGCTGTCCGGACTGCCCAGTTTAATAATGAATTGTCTCTGCTTTCTTTCTCATTTCCCTCTCTGCCCGCTTGTTTGATCACCCCTCCTAATTCTTCATCTCGCTCTTTCTCCATCCCTGTGTTTTATTTCACCAAACAGCCGACCATGAATGGCCCTCGCTCGGGCTCTCTCCTCCTCGTCTTTGTTCATCCCGGTACTCAAAGTAATTCAACGTTCTTCAGTCTCCTACCTCCTCCTTTTTCTCCCTTTGCCTCCCCCCCTTCTTCATTTTTACAGCGTTAACCTTTTTCCATCCTCTCTGCTCCCTTTGTCCTTTTCTCTCCTCATCACTGGACAATTTTGTCGGGCTTGTAGTGATGCTCTTATCCTTTTAATGTGCTTACTCTAATGCGATAGTTAATTCCTGTTCCCCATCACAAAGAAACATGATGGCAGATAAAATTGGTGTGCACTAGGGTTTGAACAATTTGGGTTTTTAAAAAGACTGATGAGTATTTTTTTTGGCATTTCCATTTCCATTAGGCTGTATTTGGGCTGAAACTCATTTTACATTTGACAGTCTTCAGGCCCCAAAGATAAAAGTATCCAGTCTTTGCTCCCGGACTTTTATTTGTTGCTTGAAGATGATGTGACACTAACCTCGACTGCAAGAAAAAGAAGATGGTGAAGAAGAAGAAAAAGTGAAAGAAGAAGACATATCCACACATGTGGAAACTAATTAAACTGTGAACCATATCTCAGTTTTCATCAAAGGCCTGAATTGGTTCTCAGCAAGCTGATGTGCTTGTTCAACCCAAGTGGGTATCAGACAGAGAGATGAGGCAGATACAGCAATACTTGAAACATAAAGTATATTTTTTGCATACTCAGACATGCTTTCATG